>NC_084721.1:0-300000 GCF_033807575.1 Cydia pomonella | reverse complement strand
TAGGAGCACCATTAAACATTACTCATTTATTGGGACCTATCCAAGAGAAATCCTTAAACCTCCACCATACCTACTATTAGATTACTTACCTACTAGTTAGGTATCTTATACATCAATACGTAGGTAGATAGGTAGATCATTTATACATAAATTTTAGGTAGGTACAGTCACGTTTGAATACATCGACACGATTGAAGTGTCAAAAATATGTGTACACGACTTTATGGCCCATATATTAAGGTAGTGTATACATATTTCTGGCACTTTGGTCGTATCGATATTTTCAGACGTGACCGTACATTAGGTATTATGCAGTTAAAGCACATCTCAGATATATCAATTGTGTAGATGGGTCAGTGACTTGTAGCAGTTAACGAATTCGTAGCACGCCATGTCGAACAATATCCGTTCTAAGATTTTTCTTGAACACCGAGTCTGAAGTAGATTTTGACTGTTCGTGTAAAGTATTATTACCACTTATAGCAATAATCTTACGAGAAATATTATTTTGTAGAATCTCTGTTTTTAAAGTAGGTACAGTCAGACCAAGATAAGTTGGCGGCGATTTTTATAGCCCAGCCTGTGCAAGTGATAAGTAAACGTCATAATTTCATAGAAGTTTGACGTTTAGAATAACACTTGCTCTATCTGGGCAGTCAAAATGGCTGCCAACTTATCTTGGTCTGACTCTATGTGCCAAAAGCAGATAGCACACCTGAACTTTGATTCGGTTATTTTTCTCTCAGACTTGTTTAGCCTACTGAATAGGATATAATTTAGATTAAGGTACTAACGTTGAAAATGAGTGCCTCATTTCGCCGTTAAACGTAAGTTTGGCGAACCTAACATAAGTTTCAAATGTACCATACTATTTTTGAAAAAAAAATTAAAAAAATCGCAGGTATTTTGACACATTTTGACTGTGACATGCCCTTTTTTAACAAGCTGCCTCGCCTCAATAAACAATACAAGAACTAATGTTACACGTTAGAAACCTTGGCCTTTAGGCGCTATCCGTCTACCATCAACTTTTACACCTTTGTGTACCTTACTGCAACGACATAAGGCTGACCGATGGTTAGTTAGGCGTGTTGTTAATACTACTTTCAACTACAGATATAATTGAGCATTCATGAGCCTTATTATAAAGTAATAAAGTTTAACAATGGTTAGCAGGGTATGTAGCCGGTACAAGACGTTTAGTAATTCGGCCGAGATCGCAGATAACGGCTGAACGATTCTTTGTTGTGCTAACCGCGTCCGTTCGGAGCGGCCGCTGTCAAAACTACGCGGAGTTAGACGGGTTCTAATATGCGTGTGGTCTGCGATGTTATTTCTGATGCCACCAGACTACTACGCTTCTGGAAAACTGGTATATGTTGCTCTGTGCATAAATAAATATTGTGGCTAAATCTTGAAATATCAACCTCAACACAAAACTCCATCATCCCATCCGTCCACAGTAAGCTCAGGGATGTGCAGGGTTGAACAGTATCAACAGCTTCTTGCAAACTGACTATATTTACTACGAAACCGTGTATAAGTACAAACTAAACATGTTGATCTACTAAATTCGTTATTTCTTTAATTATAAGGTATTATGAAGACAAGCCGCGTGAAGTAAACGCGAATAGTCCTATAAAAAGGTATCGGACGTTTACTGCAGATCTCGATCCATTTAAGGTCGAATGGCTTTAAAGGCAATAAGAATCCAGTTTCACAGTTCACTTACTGCTTGTTTCAATCTTATAATAGTGGAATATCGCCTTGTAGGAAAACAATAGGTCTCATAATATTGTTGCTTATTATTTATAACATAAGTAAGTATGCGGACTGAGAGTCATGTGGTTTTTCGTCCAATATCTACTTTCAAGTGCCAATCATAAAAACGTAAGTAACCTTAAGATAGCATCATTAAAATATTGTGACTTGCTGTACGGTAAGCGGATAAGCTAATATACTGTCAATCACCTATTTTAATTAATTAGAATCAGGCCAAGTAATAATAAAACATTTATTGCAACAGGTTTGGGTGCTCTAGATGTTTTCCGGTTCAAAACCCCGTATTTTATTGCTTGTGCTACTTAAATTAGTTAAAATTAATTATAGGAACTTGTCCCACAAAACGTTTAATAAAAAGTGATGAAAAGATAAATGGTAATAGTTCTTTTAATCTAATTTGCATCACGAAAGCCGTCAGACTGTCTGCCGAACGTGTGAAACTTAGAAACTTACGTGTACGATAATTTATCTCGAGTACACGATCATGTAAGTACGAGTACTTAATGTAAAAATGTAAACCAAACGAATGGGCCGTCAAACATGATTGCTGCTCGGAACAAATGGATGGTTCAGACAGGAATGTTGTTCTAACGACTTGGCGAGAGGATCAGACTAGTCTAACCAGAGTAAGTACGGATCAGATTCTTACAGATCAAGAGGTCTAAGTGTCTGGTTCTCCTTAGCGTGCAACTCAGTAAACAAAGTGAATACAGGAAAGCTAAACGACCATCAATAAACGTGTTTGACGACCACAGCGCTATGTGCTACATCACTATCTCCCATAATAGTAGACAAAAACATTACATCGCTCCTTTATACTTTGCTCCTGCAAGTATTCACCGTGCACCATCGTCCACTGTTAACTGTTAAGTGGCAATTCGCTAACCTTATTACAAAGGTGCACGTTCCACCGATGGTCAGTTAAGAGAGGGCTAACGCAGAATTGTATTTTTTGTCGAATTTTTATACGTTTTGTTTAAAGGAAAATGCCATGAAAAAAAGTTTAACTGAAACTAGACTATGTTTGCAGGGGCAGATTCTAACCAGAACCTTAAAGCCACAAGTTGGGTCGATAGACAAAAAAAAAACACGAAAACATTTCTAATAGCAGTATAATTTAAGTATAAAATAACTTTAGCTATTTTAGTGATGCGGACGAATTTAAAGGGCAAAATTTGGAACAGAATTTTATTTTCAGGGTACTTGAGATAAATGGTAAAAACCCACACGACGACGGCTATTTCTTCCTTCGCCAGTTTCTCGCGGCGCGCCATATCTTATGTTTCCTTCTAATGTCTTGTCTTTACTCCTCCTCTTAAGAGAGTTGCTGTTAGTACAATCAGCAAAGTAGCATATTAGTATTAGGCTGACCCCCCTGGAGTGGCAAGGAGGAGATATGGGGCGCCGGCGCAGACTGGACTGCCACAGCGGGAGGCACTACACCAGGGGAAGTACGATATTACTCACTGTTGTGAACGATCGAGACCAACATTATTGTTTGATGAAACTTTAATAATTTGCTAGATTTATTTATTCAGGTCCCTATAAGTTCTTAACTTTGTGTCGGTCATTAAATCAACTTAATTTCTTCTTCTTGCAAAATTTTTCCAGAGTATGTCCACAATTTTGTTAATTATTTAGTCAAGAAAGTTGCGGATTAATCAGTAGGTAGGTATTGTGTTAGGTAGTACTGTAATTCGAAGACAGCCTAATGCCGTCGAAACTTTAATTTTGGTACAAACAGTCGTAATATAAAGTACTTGTTAGTATTTTACAGGTACAGCTATGTAAATTTACTACTAAGGTAGTACGGGAAGTAAGAAAATAGTCAATTTATAACCCGGAAGAGCTTTTAACCCTCCATCACCTGCACTCACCGTAAGGCCCGACGCAATCTTGACATGCTATAAAAGACAGGGCAATACGTCAGCTAACCCAAATACACCTCCTCTCCTTACTCGTATACCGCTGTCTCTCTCGTTCAGGTCGGGACCCCGGCGCCGCTGGTACCTCCAATAAGGATGCGATTACACTTGTAATTGTAAAGTAATGCACTCTGTAGCGAACCATAAATGGGGCATTAGCCTTATCCGATTACATTCTCGAGTAGTCGCGGAATGGGCAACGAACAAATCTCGTGTATTTAGTCTAGCTTTCCTGCTATTGTAATGTAGCTCTTAATTAATTAGGTATAAAGTCCTATATCACTACTTCACTATCGTGTTAACCATGTTAATAGGGGGTATTTGTAGGCAGCTTCACACCAGTTGATTCGGCATATTAATTAAAGAGACTACTCGATACGAGCCACAACTGTATCGGCTATCAGACAACTTTGAACACAAAAATAATGACACGAACTTAGTCGTAGCTTGAAAATTAACATATTGATGAAGTCTACATATGTTAAATACTTAATTTAAGACAAGTAATCGATGCTAGACAAGTGATTATGCATGACTTTCAATCCGGAGATCATAATAAGTACCCAAAATAGATTCAAATCTTCACATATGTATGTAAAAACACTGTAGAGTTTTTCAATTAAGTAGAAATACTCTACAGTGCGACAAAATATTTTTCTATAAATCTATGAGTACGGATTTGATGGTCACAGTTATCTACGTGACAGCGCGATAATGCTAGTGCCGTCGCCTTCACTCGCGCAGTGTTAAAGAGTGATATTTTGTTTATCCCGTGTATAAAAGCATCCATCACACGCTCGCATATGTCTTAGTTGGTACGTATGTTATCAATTTCAAAGTTAAAAAATTTAAAGCTAGAACACAAAAAGCTGCGCCTAGGCAGCGTAATTGCAGCGTATATTGACAACAATGCTCAGTCAATCCGCCCCTGATTGGACCCGAGCCCTGACTTACCGATATTATTCTCAGGCGAGTTTTTAAATATTTTACATACTTATACATAGTACCTGGGCGACCGAGCTTTGCTCGGTTATAACTATTTATTGTAATATGGTGGTGTATAGGTGATAATCTTAAGTTACATTTTTTTACTAAATTAAACTTGTCTAAAACAATAAAAATTAAAAAATTATATTTAAATTTGAACATATATAAAAAAAACAAAAGTTAGTCACCGGACGAGATTCGAACCCGTAACACTCGTTTCTAGCCGTCCGCGTCTCTTAACCCGCTGGACCAGGCGGACAGTGTCCGGCAACACGAAATTAGCGACCATATTCTGCGTCGAAAGAAAAACGCATGAAAACTCGAAAACACGCGTTTTCCCAAACATAAGACTAATCTAGATCGATTGTATACCCCCAAAAATCCCAATATACCAAATTTCAGCGAAATCGTTAGAGCCGTTTCCGAGATCACAGAAATATATATATACAAGAATTGCTCGTTTAAAGGTATAAGATATATTTTTTCATTTACCAAACACTTAATTATTAATCTATTTAAAAATAATCATGTAACAATACTGACAAGATGCTTAACACTTTCTGTCATGTCAACAATTGTTTGTCTTAAATGTCATAATCAACGTGCCATTTGATTTATCAACGTTAAGTGGCTAGTTAAGACACTTAAGAGTTAGGTAAAAGAGGTTGTAGAATCTGTTCAATGTGGTATCATTTAATTATCTCATTAACAGGATGTTTTACGTAGCAAATTTGTTTTCTGATTTTCTCCAAAAAAACATAATGATACCTATAATGTTAACCTATAACTTAAATATACTCCAGAAGCAGAAAACTACCAGTTGTAAAAATATTGATAGCTAATTTGTTAGCGCCTTATATATACTCGACTCAAGTTGAAAACAGGTCATTGCGGATTCCCAAGTGAGCCATTTTTGTTGCTCTTGAGCGTAGCTGCGCATGGGCAGCGTAATTGCAGCGCAGATTGACAACAATGCTCAATCAATCCACCCGCGACTTGACCCCGAGCCTCCGTGACTTACCGATACACTTCTCAGACGTCGCTCTAAATCTTGTACACGTTTAGCTGTATCGATCGTTTGAAAACACGAAGTAATTTTTCTGCAATAGCCCATCTGGGTCATGCAAATGTTATTGTATGTCTAACTCGTTCGAGTTTTTCCTGTAGAGATCGTAAAGTTAAAAGTATCAAAATTTATTTTTTGGACTGCCCCTTTAAAGGCGGGAATCACTTGAGACTCAAATAAGTAAAACGTGATATACCTACATAGGTATGTAGATGTACCCCGGTCGTTGGCTTTTGATGTATTGTCCACAAAATACCTTTTTCTGAAATGTGACTGATGTGAGACACAACAAGAACCGCATTTATAGTTTAAAAACCTCGACTTGATATGAAATGTATTTATCATTATACACATTGTATCTCGTTTGTACCTACTCACGAAGTCGCTTTAAGTACAGTTGAAAGCTGAAACGAATAACAATGATAGAAAACCTTATGAGCTACCGATTACTCGTAGACTCCTGTGTTCAGCGAAAATGAAAGGTGTCCTCTATCATGGTCTTCGCTTCTTACTATGAACATTGGCCATGTACTTATACAGGGATGTATTGGGAAGCAGCAAATCAAATTAAGGTTTTTTGAAATTTCGATTCGATACTGTCCAGACTTCCTCGCAGACACTTCGTATGCTGTTCATGTCGCCATCTGCGGTGACTGATGGGGATGATAGCTGCAGTAACGAGAACATTGCATACTTCAAGTTCAAAACTCAAGCGCATTGGATTTCTCATCACGTAAGCGTATGACGAATGACACAACGCCGGTTATGAAACGGCATCCAAAATGAAACACAGGGATTCACAAAAACACCGCCTTTTATTTCAGGCAGTCAGTACCCATAGTGCAAACAAGATTATTATTACTAAGTATGCCTCATGCTCACTTAGCTTAAGTTTGATTCTTCTTGTTAAACCTTCTTGTCTTCGTGTCCCATATATTTGCACTCTAGGGCACACGACACAGGCTCAGCCTTATGTTAGAGGTGCGCCAAACGTAATACCTGCTATATTGCGGCGCGTTTTTATCGCTTGTCACCATGCATGTCACTTTCTAACAAGAACGTAAGTGCCAAAGTGACACGCGACACGACAGGCGATAAAAACGCGACTATGGAAGGTGGAGGTAAGGAATGAAATCTCCATGTACCAAAAAGTGTCAACAAAAACCTTAAATAGGTGGCGCTACAATACCTAGAATACTTGAAAAAAAAAAACAAATCATAGAGAGCGCATTTCACTCCGAAAATAACGCCTAGGTTCTTAGCTACTCTAGCGCTACTCTGGAGAGATTTGGAACTATTATTTTTAGCTGACAGCTGGATACTTCAGCAACAGTTCTACCATAAGAGACTCCTTTTCATTCCACACTCCATAAACGCGACCATGCTACCGCCGCTGGCGTGGTTGTCAAATAAATATTTTTGTATTTGTATTATTGTAGCTAACTCTATTGCTGAATGTGGCGAAAATGGTCTTTATATATTTTTGTATTTATTTATATTAGACCGTGTCAAGCCAGGTCGCCCGCTCGCGACAGTAACGGCATTGTCCGTAATCACGACACGGCTTTCCAATCAGCGGCTAATGTGTTTAATCGTGGCCATTACCGTTCCTCCCCCCCCCCCCCCCCTGTTTCCACCGCTCCCGTAGAACTGGCGCGGGTGGTCCGGGGTGCCCATGACCAGAACGACGATGTCATTCCAATAGCTGTACAAGATCAGGCGAGTAGAGTGCTCAGATCAATTTGTGTGAAACTCACAGGCCAATTCGAACGTACACTGATGTGACGTGGAAATGATATTTTAATCTTGTCATTTAGTTATCGGACGTCTCACCCGCGCCATACAGTACGAACGAAATGCACGTTATTTGAATGACATCAGATATCATTCTGATATCAGTGTACGTTCGAATTGGCCTGATAGCAGGCGCTCGGTTGATCACGGTACCTAATGTGTTTCATCGTGGCCAGTCCTATTCCCTGAACGCCGGGCGGTATCAAATAGTTTCTCGGAACTTGTGTACGAAATCAATTCATATTTACTAGTCTCATTTTTCGGTACGAAAACAAAAACATTGTAAAGATTTTAAGAAACCTGACATAGGTTTAGCGCACTAGTATCTTCCGAGCATCGTCTATCCTCAGAGTCGACTCTATGGCTGCTGCTCGACGCAAGGTTGCGCGTTGGCTCAACTGCACAGCGACACTATTTCCCATAGCTCTGACTAGACGCCGACGCTCTAAAGAGTCTGGTGTGCTGGGGTCTGGGGGAGGTCTTATAGGATGTAAATAGCTCTGTAACTGTAGGCTATAACCGGAAAAGCACTAATATTTTGAAACATTTCTCAAAATCATGTTGCACTGGTTTGAACAAGAAACTTCAACTTGCGTTCGCACAATCAATAAGAACACACAGTAAGCTATGATACGAACTGCTTATCTAAAGCACACGCGAACGCCACGCCACCGCGGTAGTCATGTGACGAGTTACGATTCAATCCTATCAATTAACGGTAGTTCTGGATTCTATTTGTTAAGCGGCCATTTTTACTTCGCCATATCTCCCTTTATTCTAACATTTGAATACATTTCGTTAAGTGGTCGCGATAATGGAATCCATAGACTACACAGATACGTCATTGTGAAGCGTTTATTTTATACGCGCGAAGTCAATAAATAGATGCAATTTCGCTTGTAAAATAAATACAGCATCGTGAGCAGCACTATAGAATAGCAATTTCACATCATTTTATACTACAATAACCCAGTTCCATCCTTAGATCTAATTTTTTATAGATATATTTAATTCACATGAGTAAAATAAAATCTGGCCGACACTGAAATAAGTAGGTACGTGTGACGGAAGCTGATCATACACAGATTTTAAAACCAAATTTGTCACTCCTCAGTTTTGTGGTCAACTATTTATTTATTTATTTATGTTAATGAGAATCAACTTAAAGCTTACAATATGACAATAAGATTAATTCAGAAAGCCAATTACAGGAACTCACAAGTAATTACAAAGTATACTAAAAAAAAAGTAATGCTAAGACTAACGCAAGAAGCCTTTAAAGTAGACCCTAGGTTCCGAAAAAGTTAGTTCATTAGCGCCCAGAATAATTGAGGTCTCGTAGTTTAAAAGAGGAAAACAATATAAAGTTTATCAGATGTTAATGCTGATAAAGCATATCTTAAAGTTCATATCAAGGCGCTAATGCACTAAGTTGATGAATAAAATGCATTTAATCGCCTAATGAAAACTTAATAGGTAAAGGAAAAAAAAAACCATTACCGACTTGTATATATGAGTAATGATTGGTTATCCCACAATAAATATTGATTTGTTTATCTTATTAATGGTTTTATGTTCTTACACAACCCACAGGTTAATCGACAAGGAGCACCTCCTTATGCGGATGTAATTGCATATTGCAAATGGGTTCAAACAGAAAATTAAATTAAGTTAACTTTACGAACGTGAATAAACGTGAACCTAATTGCTGCGTGTGACTAAAACATTTGTTATTACAAAATGTCCGTTACATTATGCTAATCATCATAAATGGCCGAAAGGTTATTCGTCAAAGATACTATCTGCCTAAAAGCGGCGATCAGATACGTCAAACACTACAATACTAACAGAAATACCTGACTGCCCATCGTTGGACCGTATGTCGTTGCAGTAAGACAGACAATCAGTCAGCTGTGGTACGAAGTTGTGTAAGAGCCATTTGCCAAAACATGTAGATAAGAAAACAATCCCGCATAATTGGCACACGTCGGACGCGTGAACCGGAGCGGATTGGCTCATAAAAATATACTTATACAGTCGCCTGCAATTACGAGGCATGTGTATATTTCTGTCACAATATTATTTGTAAGGCCATAAGATCCTATCATATTTTTTTTTTTCATTTCTCATGCTCTGAAAGTGGGTCGTTGTTATTTTTAAAAGTGTGCAGAAAATGATACAAGTCTGCTCTAGAGTAAAAAATGGTTTTAAATGGATTTGTTGTACAACTTTCATTCTGATAATTAACTCCCCATTCCATAAATAACGAAATTTATTACCTAAGTTGTTAATTGAAAGTACTCTCAAGAAATACAACTAAAGTTTATACTTAGCCTTTATTTAATGCACGAATATTTTACTCTCCTCTTATTCGAAATGTAGCGTGTTTAACTCGGGTGAAAGGCACCATTTTATCCCTTGATTAACAATCTACTACATATTTCTTGTTTCGTGCTTTGCGCAATATAAATTCAGCATATGAGATTAACCATAATATAACACGAAAATAGATAAAATCATAAAAATTAAATCATAGTTGATAAAAAAAAAACGAAAATAGATTAATTCTCAAAAAGCTGGTAGAAAACGTGGAAATTTTTTTTGTGATTAAAAAATTCAATCATGCCAACGTGATCTTAAAAGATGTTAAGACACAGTGCCTAAGACAAGACATCAACGCGCTCCTCGTATGGAAAGCGAATAAACTAGGAAAAAGAAAAACGAATACATACACACACAAAAGGATTGCAGAATATATTGGCCCTCTCAGCAGATATGTATCTAAGTGATGTACATTTGTTGTCCGCCGTTGTGAGTTAGCCGTAACAAAGTCCAGCGCATGTTGAGTGACAAGCGAGCGAGCTGTACGCACTGACTGTACCGCTAGGACAGTCGGCCATCTATTCGGCCGTCGTGCCAATTACGACGGAGTGTCTATTGACTGCGCGTGTGTATTGATTCCAGTCAAAAGAAACAGTGTAGCAAGATCTCCGACGGGGGCAGTCAGCAGAATATTACCAGCGCGTGACGACAGCCAGGCAGGAGTTAGCGCCGGCAAAATTATGATCTGACTTTGTGCCAAGTATTTGCAGCACCTCTTTCGCAACCACTGACAGGGTATTTTACATTTAAATATTCTCTGCGAGGTAATATGTTTGTAATACTGAAACTCTATCACTGTCGGTCCAGCCCTGAAATTGCACTATTAGCAGATGAAAATCATACGTTTTCTTTGGCATTTCTTAATAGTGCTTCGTCACCGAAATAATCACCCTTAACGAGATTGGTACCCCATGTAAAAGGAGAATTCATTTATGCTGATTGGTAAGCCTCCGATTGGCTCTTGGTTAGAATGTGGAATTACACCTCTGTCGTTGCGACATATCGGGAGTTTCAGGCGCGCAATATGCGTGCGCGACAAATTGGACCGGTTGAGAAACCTTATTATTATTGTGTGCGATTAGTCTACGGGGGCTCTAGGAGAAAATAGCTTTGATGACAACAGCGTCTAACAGGCTCATTCGAATGTAGACTGGTATCAGCAGAATGAAATCTAACTGATGTCATTCAGTTATCGCGCATTTCACGTACTTATCCGTACATATTGGCGCGGGTGAGACGTACGATAACTAAATAAAATAACTCAAATAACATTCTGATCTAAGTGTACGTTCAAATTGGCCTACAAAGCTAATAAATGTCACTGATGTTTAATTAATATTGCTCCGTAGCTTTACTTACAATAAATTAAGGTTGCGTGTAGGTAATAGAGCTGTTTATTTCAATAAAATAAACTAACAAGTCCGAAGGATTCCTAAGTAATAATATTCTTTATTTCAGTAATAAGTCAAAAAATTAAAAAGAACAGGAAGCCATTGGATCAGGCTGAGTAAGGAAGATGTGGTGTTAAGTCTTCTAAAACGAATTAGTATTAACATTTTATATTTTTTGCATAATATTGGTTGTAAGACTTGTACCTTATAAGGTACACAGGTGTTTAATAAATGAATTAAATTTTACTTATAGTTTCATTAAACATACACCGTGTTTTTATTGAATTCCGTTAACTCCGGGGTATGGGTAAATACATTTAAGCATACTAAATGGCATACTTAATAAAATAAAATAAAATTTATAAAAAGTATTTCGATGTTGCCTATATAGCGTTGTTGTAACACGGGCATTACATTTAATTAAACTAAACAATGGAAAACTGTAACATATCAATGTTATTTTGAACATCAATCGTTCGAGATATTATTTACGTTTAGTAGCAAATGTACATACGTCAATATGTAAACAGGCCCTAAGGCAATTGCATACGCTCGTAAGGGCCGTATAAGATAAAAATCAATTATTGATTATCTCCGAAATGGAATTAATTAGAATACCGGTGTCTTTGAGAAAGTTACTTAATTTAAGCTCAGGAATGCATCCTTGAAATTAACGGAAAAGAAAAACGATGTATATGTGTTTTGTGTTTCGTTATCTACTCGTATTTTATCCATTTGACATAGTGATCTAGATTTTATTTCGATAGGTTGCGATACTTTGCGTAGGTACAATAACATGATTATTTTAATGCTCCGCACCGATACGGTTTCTTATGTGGTGGGTGTAACTCTCGACCTCTTTTTCAACATTTATCGCATCAATCGCCATTAAAGCATACTGTTCCTTTGTCTAAAATCGGCGAAAAGATCAGATAATAGTCCGATCACGAAAGTTCACGAAACGCATTTAAAACGGATGAAGATATTAGCTTTTTGTCCTCACAAAAATACCAACTACAACTGTTATTAGAGTAATGTTCATGAAATATCAGGGGGTCTAGCCAAGATGATAATCGTTTATACAAAGCACCAACAGAAACTTAAAAAATGTATTTACCTTAAGATCTAGTTTTATAGGATTTAGATTTAGTTTTATAGGTTGTAGTTGAAATGTTATTTTATTTAAATTTAATTTTTCCTAAATAGTCACGTGATATTTCGTAGCATAGTTATTTTTTTTCTATTCGTTTGGCGTTTGTCACAACACATTGTTTTCATAACGCACGCCATATCAGAAAAAAAATATAAAATCCGCGTTATTATTTATTACTTACTATTGATAGTCGCAGGAGTTGCTGTTTGCAACCAACTGCAGGTACGTGTTGGTCCTTGAAGGCTCCGGGTAGAAAATATTATAAAAATGAGATACCACGGCATATTAATTTCTCATTAAGGTATGCTTCGGCAGGTATACAATTTGATACATATAGATATTTCCAAAAATGTAATGATGAACAGTCGGACAGTAATTTTATATGAGTACATTTTATTTGAACAATCATGCACATTTTTCTTATAGCTAAATATATACAAATTTAATCTGTAAGTTATATAATAATAACATCATCGAGAAACACATATAATACAATACAAATACTCTTCATTGCACACCTCAATAAAAACAATACAAACAAAACAGCATCAGAAGTAGAGGTAAACCATAGACGGTCTTATCACTAAAAAGCTAAAAGCTAAGTTATTTCATTTCTACCTAAGATTTACAATTTTTTTTTTTCATTTACAGATGTCAAATATTCCTCAATTCTATAATAACTTTTATCATCAAAGCAAAATGTATATAAATTGTAATCATTTTTTTTATCGACATATATTAAACGGTATAAACGTTAAACGTTATTCAACGTATAGGATAACATAGACCGGTGGCGTTTCGAGGTTGATATATTGAAGTGCCAGATGCCTTATTTATAAATAAACCTAAGTGTGTTTAATTAGTCTAACTACTAACTTGGTAAGTTTGTAGAGCTCCTTATTCTGGGCGGAATAAATAAAAATCCCAATAAGGGCCTAAAAAATGTTTATAATTTCCCATTGAATTACCTAACATTAAAATAACAATATAAAACAGACAAATTACAAATAACACTATGGGTCTACAGTATGGGGTACTTCAAAAAAGGAGTGTACTTACAGGTTTTTAAAGGGTCGGCAACGCGCATGTAACACCTTTGGAGTTGCAGGCGTCCATAGGCTACTGTGACTGCTTACCATCAGGCGGGCCGTATGCTTGTTTGCTATCGACGTGGTATAAAAAAATAGATATACCTACCTCTGAATAACTTAACTAAATCTAAGAACCCTAAATAAATCTAAAATTAAACACAAAATAAAAGACGTGCTGCATATGCGTGCTGTATCCGTGTAGCCTGACCTTAAGATGACATTTCCTGTCCGGCCTGCCGTCGTTACGGCACGGCACGGTGATTGACCGCCGCGACGGCGCCCGCGCCGATATTAGGGAGGCGGAGCGCCCCTTGACTCGGCGCTAGTAAAACATAGCGACAAGCTAGTTAGGGCTCTGTCGTGAACTCTGGCTTCTTGATCTTGACGCTTTGTCGGTCGCGGTACATTACCTATACACATACTTAAGTGGATAGTTTTGGGCCATTTTATTTAAGGTTGTATCTACACTACGCTTTTTTTACAAGCTCTTTTAACTTGCCCTGTTAGTATGTTAGTGTGCGTCAAATCTTAGAAGCTAAATTTGATCCACTTCTCGATTTCCGGTTGAAAATTTGCATACGTATGTAAGTCGGGTGACAATACAATATTATGGTACCATCGAGCTGATCTAATGATGGAGACCGGAGATGGCCATAGGAACTGTGCGATGAAACAAAGCAACCTAATTGTGTTTGGGGTTTTTAGAATTCTCTCGATTAGTATTAGTTGCCTGATGTGGTAAAAAAGTACAGACAGCAATTATAATTTGTACCAAAAATGATATTTTTGGCTAAAACTTATTAAAAATAACTTTAAATAAAATAGCCCTGTAACTTGTGGTTAGCAAAAAATAAGCGTTATAAAATATAAGACTGAACTGATGTTATAAATAACAGTTAATGTTACTGATACGAGTTCTAAACCTCCTTCACGATGCCTCCTATGTCTAGAACTTCATATACAGCATGCTGTTTTTTACATACCCTACTAAAAATTTAAACCAGATGTCCTTTTTAGGACTAAGGGTCCTATGGGAAGCATCATATCTATACCTTTCTATGTCCGTTTCAGTGATCTGATAAATAATAGATCTAAATTCTTTATAACAGGGGTTCCCAATCTTTTTCAACATGCGGCGCAGTTACAAGTTTAGTAGTTTGCAACGGCGCCCTTGTAAATTTAAAATCACGGTCGAAAAAGAGTGACACGACGCTATATTATTTACCGATGCGAGCGCTCAAATAGGTACCCGCGAATATTTGTAGTTTCGGATAATGATAGAACTCACGGCGCCCCTCTTTACTTTCTACGGCGCACCAGGGCGCCGCGGCGCACACTTTGGGAACCCCTGCTTTATAAGATTAGTGGTATGATTTTTATTCGAAAGACAAAATAATTTAGTAACTAATTTAATCTCTATAGCGTATATAGCCATCAGTGCCATCCCTTTTTAGTTGTTACGTTGTGATACAATGCGCGCTGATACATATCATTATTATAAATAACAATAAAAGACGGACATTAAAAAAAAAACTTATGAAATTTGTTCATTAACACCTATAAACACCTTTAGAATATGTGGTGATATCAGCAATCCACGCTATAGATACATTAGATACCAAGTGTTTCTTCACGAAACGTGTTAGCCTGATGAATTGATCGGGTACCGTTACACTGAAATATATCCCGCAATAGAAATACCCGATATTTACGAGCGTGTACCGGCGGCGGCGCACGCGCATTGTGCAACAGTGTGAAACGTATCAAGCGGCAACTGACACATCAAATGAAATGAACACCATAAATCATAGCCACTGCAATAGTTAGGTTAGTGTTGCTGAGGCGTCGAGTCTCATTAGAGTTATCAGTCTAAAAAACACCTAATTTTTATATCAGTTTTGGCATCGCATCGCATAAAATAAATCAGTTTTCTTTTATAGTCACGAGTTATTTTTTTAAGTATTTTGGAAATACATCCCAATTGCCTTTAACGCAAAGATACATGGTCCAGCAATGGTCTGTTAAGAGTTTTGCTAAAGACTATGTTATTAAAATTTGGTATTCTTATTCAGAAAGGACGCTAGTTTCTACAGAAGACTAACCTTTAACAAATACAAAAATAACACTGCGGTTTAGTGATTAAATTCTCAATACCGGAGGGCTGTGTTCGTGGTAGACCCTCTGGCTCGAGTGTTTAGATCCAGGTGCGACTGAGTATGCACACTGCACACCGAGTTTTTTTAACGCGCGTTTTAAGAATTTAGTATTAACGTTTGCGTATTGGGTGGGTATCGATACACACGCGCTTCAACAGCGCGTTAAAGAAACGTAGTGTGTATAGACCCTTACTAGCACTAAAAGTAACACTACACACTGCTGATTGGTTTATGAGCAGACAACCGCTACGGACAGTAAACTACAGGGACGGACAGATCGTTTACGACCTCACAATGCGTAGTTCTGGTACAATACAGTAGAAGGTAAATATATTTTGGAAGCAGTTATTGATCACATCCAGTTTTAAGTACAGTCACCATCAAAAGTAACATATAAGACTATGCGTTAAAGTATTTTCCATTCTATAACAGCTTAATGAAAATATATATGTCCCTATATGTACAAAAAACGACTGTCGACCTGATTCGAACTTTACATAAGATACGTCAAATATTAGGTTAACATAAGATATGGATCGGATATGTCAGTGTCAAAAGTGACTTTTTTGTTTGAAGAAACGTCACTTTTGACATCGACATATCCGATCAATATCATATCTACACCTATTATTTGACGTATCTGAAAGTTCGAATCGGGCCGTGCGATAGATACTTTAAATCGCGAACTGTAGAGCTATAATGGTAAAACAATTTCAGGATGACGGATACTTTTGGAACGTGATTTCATATGATGAAACATTATGATGAAATATTATTACGTTATGATGAAACATTACAAGTACAATATACACCGAATACCTGATGAACGACATCTAAGTATTCTACATTATTGAACTGAGTTATCAAGCTCGTTACTTTTAAATGTCAGAACGACTCGTAAGTATATTTAGATGAAATAATTTAATTAAATTAAAATCTTTTTTTTATGTAATATGCAGCAAACGAGCAGACGAGCCGCCTGATAAAAACTGTCGTATTTGTATACGTACTTAGCTCAGACACGGTCAGAAATAAAGAGCTTCGCTCCTTCTGCTCTACTGACCTTCTGTAAGTGCAGTATGTGTAAAAACGCAAGAGTTAAAAGCAACAAAATAATTTGTAGACGGTCTTCGCCACATTGACGTTAAATATGTATCTTTCAAATAGTATTAAAACTGTGGACACATACCGTTACCTACCGCTTTTAGTTCCCTACTATGTATTTTGCAAGTAGCTAATAACATTGTGAGACGCTTTTTTGTTCCCTTGCTTAAAAACATTATAAAAGGAATATTAAGATAATGGTTGCCGCTGGTGGCGTTGCGTTAATAAATTCCGGAATTACCGATATGACAGCTATCCGACATTTTTAACCGCAACGCGCGTTCGTGTTAATAATAGGTAGTTAGTGCTTTTTGTGAGAATCGTTAAAATAGATTGATGGCTTATATTGACCAATAATAAGAGATCGTCAAATTCAAATACATATTTCAAGAGTCTTAAAAATAACAACAGGTAATCATTTAAATCACGTATCGCACGACTTGTTCGTGAGGAGAGGGGCTAAATAGTCAGTTGGTTTTAAACCTGCAAGCCCGAACTTTTATAATTTATAATCCAATAATAGATTTTTATTCTAACGAAACATTAGAAACATTTTATGTTGCATAAGATTAAAAGAAAATGATAAGAACAACAAAACAAAATACAACAGATAAAATGTTGTATTTTGTTTTGTTGTTCTTATAATGTTTATTTTTTTATTTTTTCATATTCTTATGCTGTGTATGTGTGCTTTATGGAATAAATGTATTTTATTTCTTTTCTTATTGCATGTTGGCAGGAGCGACAAACAAAAGTTCAAATAGTTGACCTAAGTTTGATAAGATTTTAACATGATTCAATCTAAAATTAACCCCTTACCGCATACGAAGACATATATGGCGGATATGATATTCAACTCTATTGCCAGCTATCAAAGTTCAACAAATATTCTTTATTACATGCTTAATGCATGGGTTAATATTAAATTGAGATCTAATTATCGAACTTCTAAAGCGGTTTTAGCACACTACGTCGTAGATAATTGTAAACTCACAATCTCCCAACCTCACCACGCCATCGTTTCAATTCCCGTACATTTTCAATAAGCATCCCCTAGATTATAATTACGTGTCCGCAATTACGCGATACCATCTGTAATTAACTGGACACGACCCTCCCCCCGCCCCTCATGCCCCGCCTGCGCCCGCGCAGGGTTAATGAAATGCCCTCCGCAGAGCGTGTCTTTCATAAATTCATTTTATAACTAGCCGGAACGGCACATACCTACCTAGCTACCTAGGTACCTAGGTTACCTGGATGGGTCTGTAAAGTAGTACGTATTTAAGGTATAATTTACAATTCGTGATCTGCTCTCGCGCTGGCAGCTAATGAGGCAATTAAATATTGTGTGCACGTCCGCCGTTTCCGCTATACTTTAGAGGAGAAACGATGAAAAACGATGAGATTGCATCTCTGTTTGATTAGCCTAAGATTGCTAAGAAGAAAATGTAGGCAGAAGCGATGACTATATACTAATTGTAGTATTAACGATCATAATATGAGCTAAAGCATATTTTTACTTGACAAACAACTGTTAATAAGAAGGGAGGTAATGTCTCTTTGAAAAATTGGATCTCTAAGAAATAATTATTCTGCACTTGCACAAGTCGACTAAATTTTTGTGACAAGTGCCAAAATCAACGAAATGAGCCGACAGCAAGGCACTAAAAAATATTGGAAAAGCCAGGTTTACAATGTGTTAAAATTACGGTTTATGTATTTGCTTGTTTCGATAGCAAACATCGCGCACAAATAATGATTCCTCTCTGCGACCATACCGGTACCGGCACTTCAACGCTTGAGCGATTCATGGTTTCAAGTAAAGAATTTAAAATATTTTATAGACAACATATAAAACACGAGAAGGCGTCACCTATTAGACATAAACCAGAATCATATTTTAAAATATTTATCCGTTCTTGACAAATGACTGATAACAAACAACATCTTAATATATTTTTTAATTTCTCCTTGTTTGTGTCATGTCGATAAAGCCGGCACGGCACGCGGCAATTAGTCGCGCGACAACCGAAGGTAATTTAGTAGTTGGTCGTGTCGTGTGATCTATGCTGTACCCGACCACATTGTCAGTAACAGTGGTCGCGAGTTTCGAAAAGCTGCTCGTTGCCCGGCGGCGGCGGCGATAACACAACACTATATTATGATATTTGTCGTCGCCACTTATCGGTGCTGTTTTTTGTAATATTAATAAAAGTGTTGTAACCCGTTTGTGGACCTGGCACCGTTATTATATGTTTTTTATTAAATTATTGCCTTCCGAGGACTATAAATTTTACAATTTTGAATAGTGTGGACATTGTCGTAGATAAAAATGTTTTCACTTGAAGTGACTAAATGCCTCATTTGTACGACAAATTTATGATTTTCTACAGTTTTCTTTATGAATCAGCTTGACATTCAAAATATTTTTGAAGCCAACAAAATATAATTGATGATCAAACGAACTTCTTGAAGTGAAGTTCGATCGATATTATATGAGTCACTTCATTTGAAGATATAATTTTATATTAACCATGTAGTTTCCCTATTGTACAGATAGCATCGCACACATTTAAGAGTAAACTATTTTGATTAAAACTGTGAAAACCAATTTCCGCCCACTTCCGCTTACTGGTTACCTGCGTGCGGCGACCGCTGCGCTCTTCATTATTTTTAGAGAAGGCAGGAACCAAAACTTATATCGGGGCTCTAGGGTGGGTGGGACCTTATATTATATCTTCAAATGAAGTGACTCATATAATATCGATCGAACTTCACTTCAAGAAGTTCGTTTGATCATCAATTATATTTCGTCACTTCATTTTTCAGATATAATTTTATATTAACCATGTAGATGTTTAGAGATATAAGTTTTGGTTGAAATAAGCCGAAAGCTTTGGCTGTCTGAGTATCTGGTTTAAGTTAAGACGTTCCTCCTAACTAGCACATGGACGCCGGGACGTCCCAAAGAGAGAGAAAAAACTTCCCAATTTATATGCCATGCCAATGACCGCAGGATTTTATTTTATTTACTGTACGTTACGTAGACACCGTACTAACATTAGAAATATATTATTAAAAAACATCATAGTGAGACACTAAAAACATATATCTATCTTAGTCCGAAGTAAAATAAGTCATTCGGGTGAAAATTATTTGTTAATGTTAACCATGGTGATAAACCGAAATATTTAGTATTTTTATTTATTTTTTATTTATCTGAACTACTGTATTTGCAGTTAGGCCGTTACTCATATAAAGTATCCTTGGTATGTGATATTCATATTATAGTTTAATGTTTCAAATTATTAGATTATAAGTTAATCGCCATCTATATATGGCTAGAATTTATTTATTTTCAGGTGCTAAAGATTTATTTTGATCAGAATTTATTTATTTTCAATTTCTAGAGATTTATTTTCATCAGTTGTATTAAGTTAGTGTCCCAAATATACCATATTTTGATGTTTCGAGTTATATTATTTAAAATCGTATTTCAGTCGTTTAACTTTAACCAATTGTATAATAAAAGAAAACGATCTGATGATCCTTTTTTATGAAAACACATGATACTATTTTAATTGACTGCTAAAGAAATCCAGAAGTATGGTAAATGAAACTGAACCAAAATTAAATCAATGCTTTAGCGAACAACTGTGTAATGGGTTGTGTTTTAAGCCATCAAGTAATTGAAGTTATTATAACTGTATCGAACGCAGAGTAGCCCACCTGCGTAGACTGCAGACCAAGTTCAGGACATAATATGTGTACACAAGTATACTGTGGCAATTGAGTTATGAAGCCTTGTTTAAAAGCATAAAGAAAGTTTAGGTATGTAGGTTCAAAATAAAAAGTACATATTAGGTATGTACACATGATACATATATATATGTATATATATATATATATATATATATATATATATATATATATATATATATATATATATATATATATATATATATATTTTAATACACCTTTTAGGATATCAAAACAAAGCCTAATAATCCCGTTTCAATTTGTTGTTCACAATGAAACATAATTCACTAAGATTCTATACACTTTGTGGTCTACTTTACATTCAGTTTAATTCGATTTCAAAAAGTAGAATTAATTCATAAAACGTCCATTTATGAATGTATGAAAGTTCACTAGCGGTCCTTGTCCGCGATACGGAATTAACCCTTTCTGTACGGGTGACAACCAGAGTTGCCAATTAGGCATCATCACTGTAGTACGGGTGTCAACTATAGTTGATCGAAACAAGGACGAAGTTTGAAATTTTTTTTCAACCAACTTAGACCTTATATGTTGGTAATAACGATGATATTTAGTAGTAGCATTAGTATAGATTCAAAGAAAAAAATGGCAAAACATTCTGGTAGATGGCGTTAAAACAAATATTTATTTAAAAATCCCGCATTTTTTCTGTCAACCGGGGTTGACACCCGTACTCCACGAGTGCAGAAAAAGTAACTCAATATGGCGGCAAATAGTGTTGTTTTATATTTCATCGAGTTTTAGTAGTTAGGCTAGTTGCAAGTGTTATAGTTGTAAATTTCGTGATTTATAGAATAATTATAAAAAAAGTTATAAAAACGGATTATATTACAGTGTATGGTAATGAATTATAATAATATGTTCTTAAGATTAAAATAGTAATGATCTCTGCTACACTTTTTTATTTTTACCCTTGAGCAGTACAGATAAATATCGACAACTGTATCGATAGGTGCACATCACTATTTTATTCAAATGGCAGTCGTGTTTTTATGTTGCGTTAAAACGGTTGATATTTTTGCATTTTGTTAATAATTATTATCATTTCAAGGCCTTGTTCTATTCAAAATATCATAAACTAGTATTTACAAAACTAACAATAGTTAAAATCGCTTGTAGTAACTTACATTTATACTTTTTTTAGTGAGAGATATTACGCGTGAAATATAAAGTACTAGTGATTATAAGTGCAATAAGTGAGTAGGTATCAAAAGTGCATAATGTTTTTAATGTGTGTACAAAATTTCAACCGCATAGCTGTTATATTTCAGAAAATACACGTAAGTGAAAATATGTCTAACCGCCGACTCTCGCAAAAACATGCCCGTATTGAGGCGGTGCTAGGCGTTCCAAGTCCCCGTACAGAAAGGGTTAAAGAAGACAGGCGGTACTACTATTGATATCAACTTCAGACTCGTCTAAGAGTAATAATAACTAAAATAAGACGTAATTTATGTCAACGATACAACCCAGCGTTACCTCCAGACAGGGTAGGATACGTTGTATTCATTGAGCAGATGGCGACAATGAGAAAATTCAGTTATTAGGCTCATGCACACGCATGTCGGCTTATTGCAGCTCCTGCTGAACGAATAGTGACACAACGAGTCTTTGTAGATACAAAGACTCACGCGGCCTAGCGCGTTTTAAGATTTTTAATTTAAAAATAATAGTTTTTTATTTTATTTTCTCCAAAACGTGTCTAACGTCATTAAAATGCATTAAAATCTCTGATCTATTCAAGAAGAAATATATTTTGGATTTTATCAAATGCAAAAATCCATCATGTTCTTGAAATATAAGAAATATATGAACGTGCATAAATCCATATGCTTTCGGTTAAGATATGAAAAAATAAATTTATAAGGCTACTATAACTACTACTCAACTTTCGAAGTTATTTCTTATATAACATTATAATTTACCCAAATTGAAATGTTTATTATTGCGCTCATATTGCATATAATAAATAGGGCAAGGGCCAAGGCCCATTAATGACATCGGAATATATTTATAAATTAATTTTATATACCTAATGTATATTCGAGCTACTCGTATTACGGTGCTAAGTTAATAATAACCAGTTAAACCTGAGTAGGTAAAGTCAGCGTACAACATACATAATCAGTAATTAGCTTAATAAACATATGTACATGACTCCATGTGACAAGTCTTTTCATTCGAATAAAGATAAATAAGATGACCTTTTTTCTTTTATTAAATATTAATGACAGCATGACACGATTGACCATATTTGCACAAATATCGGTGCTGTAGCTGCTATTCTCTCAGCGCAAACTAAACTAGCACAGCAATCAACCATGATAACAATCCATAGTTTTTCACGTATTAAGCATCAAATCTCAAATGCCCTCTATTTTTATTTTATCCAAATATTCGCTCTGTCGGTAACGAAAGACATAGACGTAATGTTGTATATTTTTATAATGTATAAAAAATACACTTATAGAATAACTGGCATAATAAAATAAAAAAATGTATTGCTACTGTGGTTGTATTGCGAGTTTAGAAAACAAAACAAATATTATATTTAGTGATTCGGTCTTAATTTTATGAACGACTATATTAATTATACAGTAGTATAATTAGATTACAGATACTAAATGTATATGTACATATATTTCAAACTTAGCAAAAACATATTGCATAACCGTTTTGCGTGTTTTAAGTCTAGTGAACGTATTGCATAGTACCATCGCAATGGCTGAAAGAGTACCGCGACAGACACATGAGAGTTGAACCATACATTTATTTATTTATTTTATACGATTTCTATTACCTAATTCATTATTTAGTTATTTAAGTAGTAATCTGAGGGGTAATCCTTTAAAGGATAATCAGAGGGTAATCGTCTTGTTGTTTTAATACAATTAAATAAATATATGAATAGGTATTTACCTAGTTACTGATTATTTACAACCATAAAAATAAACACTCAATGTCTGTGAGAGATGCGAACAAAATATCTTAATATGTGCAACTCGCCAAAATGAAGAGAAAACCATATTCTGATTAACTCAGATGGATGGTACTCTAGTGGTGCTTGACACTGAGCTCTTGCAAATTGTTCTAGTAAATTGTGATGAAAAAACTCGTCTTCCTCTAATTCAATTGAAGTAAGTGTACTTATTATAATTCAATGATTCAATTGAATTAATTATCCGGTATAACTTTAAGAAAAAATCTAATTTTCAAACAGATAATAAGTACTTACTGGCATCGCCAATAAGCGACCATGACAATTACTCATTTATATCAAGTTTTGTTATATCTTATTTTGAGAAATAAAGATTCTTAAAACTGATATTATAAATAGGTATATTTTGATATAAGTATTCATTTGGTTGACTCTTTTTTATGCGATTTAATATAGGAGTAAACCAAAGTTGCCCATAACATTATTGACGTACGTAGCCATATTTTTATAGTTCGATTTATGAATGTTTCTGCATATCATAATGATTTAAAAATCGACACCAAAAAGTATGCACTGTTAGGGCACCACTATACATATTAACAAGATATTTTATCAAGATTAAGTTTAGAAATTGCTTTCAAATCCATTACAGGTCTTTTATGACATATAAGAGTTTAAATATTGTATGTCAGAAAGAATATACTTTAAATAATACTGTGACGTGATGTAGGTACACGTAGCAATTCCCACTTTTAGAGGCAAGTTATACCTACCCAATGTATTAATATTATATTTATGTGGGTAGTGTAGTATAAAAACAATGTACTATTGTGTTAAATACAACATTTGTGAGTCGCTTGTTGATTTACATTCAACCTATGGGCGGGGATTCATACTTCTTTTTTCATTTAATACCGTACTATGGGTTAGGTGTGAGTAAAATTTGGATATATTTTAAGTGTTGGGCCGTCTAAAACCAAATAAAAAGAAAGCCTCCCTCGGCTTTATAACACAACATTATTCCCATTTTTAAGGCAATAAATTTCTCACAAAATATATGGGTATTATGAAAAATGCACCAATATGAATGTCTAGGCCCTTTGTTTCGTTGTGCGTTGTGCATTATCCGATCTTTTGGTTCACGACCAATCGCCGCGCCGGGCGAAATCGGTGTTCGAAATACGAACAGACTTTCCTTCGTGTTGGTTCACGACCAACCCCCAGGATGATTTTTTATGCCTTTGTTTCGTTGTGCGTTATCCGATCTTATACCTTCGTGTTGGTTCACGACCAACCCCCGGGCGAAATCGGTGTTCGAAATACGAACAGACTTTCCTTCGTGTTGGTTCACGACCAACCTCCAGGATGATTTTTTCCATCGTGTTAGTTCTCGACTAACCTCCAGGATGTATGTATGTCCTTCAAGTTGAAGGATTGCACAACGATTTTAAAAACAAATATATGTATATTGCACAACGAATTCAATGAAATCTCACAGCTAACACCATAGTAGGCAACGAAGATCGTTATAAAAAATGTGGTCTTGTGCCGAAGTGTTCGGCAATTAGACCGAGGTGTGGACGCTACCACGCACAAATAAAGAATGAAGAGCGCAGCGGTCGCCGCACGCAGGTAACCAGTAAGCGGAAGTGGGCGGAAATTGGTTTTCACAGTTTTAATCAAAATAGTTACTCTTAAATGTGTGCGATGCTATCTGTACAATAGGGAAACTACATGGTTAATATAAAATTATATCTGAAAAATTAAGTGACGAAATATAATAACCTACATTGATAGTAGTTGACTTAAGAACCTATTATCATAAAAAATATTGTGCTCCACTGCAGTGTATTTTAGAAACATCAATACACCCCTGAGGTCCTTTCACTACAAAACAAACACATTGGTTGTAGAAAGGAAACGCACGTTAGTTGTATTTGTTCAACGCCCATCGTTAATGTAGAACGAAATGAAATCATAATAACTTATGCCGAGCCACCGGGACCCGGAGCTCCCTCTGCCCTGATAATGCCACTGCGTCACTTAACTCGATGATATATATGCTCGCTGAAAAGGTCGGCTACTAAATCGCTCATGTATGTTTGCTAGTTGCTCGTATGAACTCCATAACTCAGCCGCTGCGGCAATTTCCAAATTGGCCCGATAGTTACCTGACTACACAGCGCAGTCACACAAACTTCATAAATTCATATTTAATGTATGTTTAAGTTGTGATCTCGTCCAAATAGAGGCCCTCGCCCACGTCCGCGCGCTCTACTCAGATACCCGAAATTAGGATATTGATTCAATGGTTTGAGAACGACAGCTTCCATTGCCAACTAAGTCTGTAGATTTCGGGACGAAGCTAGTAGTGAACGAGTGGTGTATAGAAGACGTGTGTTTGCGGCAGCAGGGCTTGTTTGCCGGCCGGTTTGGAGCTGTTTGCTCTAAACGGACAGACGAGCAAACAGTGAGATGATGAGTCACGTGCACACATATTCCGGTACTTTATGAACCATTTGTATTTTTAACCTTTTTCTCTGTAAACAGTGAAAACGGTGCCGTGGTTTGGATTGAGAATATAAAGTAGGATTCAAAGTGAGCGTAGGAGTTTTAAACTATTTGAGTTAGAATTTAAGCCGTAGTTTAAGAGTTTAGCTTGGAGATGTTCCATCTCACGTCGCTTAGCGGTACAACGCGGAAGTCGTGAAGGCACATCCTCGGATAGCGAGTAGACGTAGCAGTAAATATATATGCTGTACATGTAGTTGTACTTATTTCAGAGTAATCTCAATAATCACCTTGTCCCGCTTTCCCTGGGCCGACATTGTGGACGATAACCGGCACTATTACCCGCCGATCGGCGAGCTTGTGTGTCGAGTTATGCGCGTCGCGTTTGCAAGTTCATTGCGAAACCAGGAAGATTACTCGTATCGTACTTACAGCCCGATTCCGAGGTAATTGTGAGGTGATCGCTACATGAGTAACAAGACACTTTACACATCTAGGCTACTCCCCGTACAAGTTTTGCTTCATGGAGAGTAAATTGATTTATGTTGGGTTATTGTCAAACGATTTTCTGGGATATTCAGGATCTTAATTGCGTTACTTTGTAAATATATAAATAAGTAAATGATGTTGTTTATTTTCTTTTTTGTTACTTAGCTTTGTCGGCTCATTTGCCATATACTATATTATAAAAAATTGAAATAAAAAGACTTTTGTGTCTACAACCCAAGGAAACTGCGAGAAGAGCTCATGAATTTTGCAGTTGTCGTGTGCAAATACCTGAAGCAAGGCGGAGCAAATCAGATACAAGCGGCGACGTATCGCACGGTTTCCCTCGTCTAGATAGCCGTATCGGCGATGATAACTTGGGGCCGATAATCTTAAAGCTGGCATTAGTTAGATCTGCGTCGCGGCACCTCGTAAATACGGCGCGAGCGCGGGCCGCGCGCACGGCGGTGCCGGTGTTAACATGCGCATGACCATGTTGGAGTTGTTGGACTTGTAGGACAATGCAACTCGTCTTACAATCTTGGGTGTTATGAGTAGGTAAGTAGAGAAGGCCTACTTTACTAGTTTTAAACAGGAAGAAGGTCTACATCTTACGATAGAACAGAAAACAAAATACTTGTACCTATTGCTCTTTTGACATGAAATCATTATTTATGGGAATATGAATAAAAATAGTAAATTTTGACATCGTAATTATTATTCTAGTCTATTTTATTGTCAATTTGACATGTTAATTTATTAATTATTTTTGTATTCATTATTTCAACTAATTTTTATTTTACTATGAATCGTGATTTCATTATTATTATGTCAATATTATTAATTATTTATTATTCTTATTATGTTTGGATTTGATTTGATTTTAATGTACTTACTAACCCCTAGCTATAACGATGGTACTAACAATGTTTTATGGAATTCTTATGGTTCTGAAATGAAAATATTTTATTTTATTTTTATTCATTTATTTATTTATTTTTAAACAAATAATCGAACATAATTGAGTAATAACCGTTATACAATTTTATGTGGAAATAACTGTATTTTGATTCAAATAAGAAATACCCAGGTGATGGGTGGATGTGGTCAAAGAAACAGTAGTAGACATTCCTCATACTGTTTCTCTTGCTCCGGGCAAGAGAACGATACCTACCTAGTTTAAGGTAGGTATCGTTCTCTTACCCCACATGACTTTATGTAGATATTCCTAATTTGAATATTCCTAATTTGAACTATAGTAACTACGCGCATGTAACTCCCCTGGAGTTGCAGGCGTACATAGGCTACGGATACTGCTTACCATCAGGCAGGCCGTATGCTTGTTTGCCACCGACGTAGTATATAAAAAAAATATATATAGTAGAGTTCAGTTGGCAGTACAGGACCGAAGATGTTCTTCGTCGGTCAGTCTTATGAATGGCTCCCACAGGACAAGACAAGGCAAAAACTATAAGAGTTTTCTTTCGATCTCAAAAAAGAAAATGAAGGGATTTTACTGCTTTAAAGCTACATTTAAAACTTTTCCTTATTGACTAACCCAAGAATGAGATATGTTATGTTGCCTTAGAATCATTATAAAAAAACCTTAATTTGGTAAAGAAAATTATAAGATTTTTTTTCAAGGTTTTATTTAACTTGCCCTGTTAGTTACCGACTTCCCGATTTCCGATTGAGCTGATACATATGTAAATCGGATGACAATTCAATATTATGATGACATGGAGCTGATATGATGATGGAGACAGGAGGTGGCAATGGGAACCCTGGGATAAAACAACGTCAACTAATCGTGTTTGGGGTTGTTAGAATTGTCTCGATAAGTATTAGTTGCCTGTGGAAAGAAAGGTATAGTAAGCGATAAAAGCTTATAGTTACGAAGAATGTAATTTTTGCCAAAAACTTATTATGATTACTATTGTTCACTATGCACCGCGCCTTAGTCCGTCACGTGTGGTAGTCGTGAGGGCGCGGACAGACGGCGCGGGTACTAACAGTAACATTCTTAACTGTCCATCGATGAGCCTTATGTCTTCGCAATAAGGTTTACATATCGTCAGTTAACAGTGTGAACAGCTATCGGCCCGTCGCTCCACATCGTACAACCGTACACGTCCGTACACCCCCGTACATCGCATCGCTATCGACGCATCACGCCGGGTGAGAGGTCCCTCGGGAAACGTGAACTGGAATTAATTAATAGCAATAAATCAGGAGATTAGATCTGCGTTACGCCATGAGATATAGCTGGTTTGTTTAGGTGAAGAGTTGCGTTAAAGGCGCGAAAGACACAACTGGTGGAATCCTAATTTATGTTGGCAAGTTATCTTACCTATGCAGAAGAGCAGTCTTCTGTTTACAAATCTAATAAAATGTTTCAATGAAAAGATACCTGCCTTAGAGCTTGTCAAATAAAGTACCATGATTTCAAGAGATTAGGTGATTATACGTAACTAGATACGCGCCTGCTATTACTCGTATTATGACTTTATGACAGCTCCTTCAAGTCTCTTTTGGTTGGGCTAAATTTAAAAATAATTAAAGTTGTATGTTTTTAGCGTTTATATTTTACTTACGTACCAAAATGTTATATTTCTAAATAACTTAATGTGCTCAAAATTTTATAGAAACATGTTACGTGACATCTACTCATAAAAAAATGAACTATCATAGGGACCATTATTCGACGCGAAAGGTTAAGGTACTCTTAAGGCCCTGCATCGAAAAATAACGGGATCTTTGAAGCGTGGCAGGGGCTAGCCCCGGAAACAAACTGGCGTGATTTTCGGATATATATGTATCTTGACTATATGATAAGAGGTATGATACTAGTCGAAACAAAAAGGCTTAAAATTTTCTCGATAGAATATAAATCCAAAGTTACATCTACATGTTTAGTGTTTACCTCAGTACAACTAGAAAACACATCTTCATCCAGCATAATCCACTTTAAAGTAAAGGTTTTCATCTCGTCTTAAACATCATTCAACTAAATATTAACTTATTATCTTATACAAACGGATTTATTCTCGTTTTTGATTTTATGAATTCAACAGAAAACGCCCATTTTACGCAGTTCGGTTTCTCTTTCTGTCATGCGTCAAAGTCATAAATGCGTCCTTTATGCCAGTAATGTTAGATGGCCGTGGTGCCTCAAAGAGGTAAGACCTATGTCAAATCGCGCAGCGCTCCAAATTACGTAAAATCGACATATCCAATAAACGTTGAGTCGTAGCTCTATTAACTAGTAACGGAATCGGAGGTCTACTACGAATGGAGCTATCTTTACAGGCCTATACGTTACGCATGTGTGCGTGTTTGCTTAGCTACGTCAAAGTCTAATACTCTTTGAACAATTACAACGGGTAAGGAAATTTCGACAGCTTCTGTAATGTATCGGTAGCTGTGTGGTCGTGTAGACACCAAAGAAAAAATGCGAGACATCTATAGACCAATCTAATCGCAACTTTTTGTTTTCTTTTTTTGTTCCTATATACAGGCTGAATTTTAAATCGTGAATCGTAATCACGTTTACCGGTAAAGCTACTTAAGGCTAATACAGAGCACTAGTGTTAATTACAATTAAGGACCCGCTTAATTAATTATGAACAAAAACAGAAAGTGCGTCCCCACTTGTTATCCGCCTTGGTCAACCTACACAAGTCACGTGACTTGCAACGCAATGTTTATCTAAGTGCAAAAGTTATCTTATCAATCTTATTATGCAATAAATGCATTGTGCAATTTGTTACTTAAACACTCAAAATCATCCTGTAGTTTACTCACATAAAAAAGAAACAGATATTGCAACAAAAAATTTATTTATTTACACATATTTTAATAAATGTTCGAAATGCTGGCCCTGGACTTCCAAACACAAATTTGCTCGTCGCCTGAGATTGTTCTTTACTCTTCTTAACACAAAAACGTCGGCTTTTACTGCCTCAAAAGCTCTTACGATTTTTTGACGCAGTTCCGCTACAGTTTCAGACGGTTGTTCATAAACTCGCCGTTTGATGTCTCCCCAAAGATAAAAATCTAAGGGAGTCAAATCGGGACTTCGCGGTGGCCATAAGATAGGCCCGTTTCGTCCGATCCAGCGGCCTGGGTGCTCTCTGTCCAGATGAGCACGAACTTCGCGGTGGAAATGAGCCGGGGCTCCGTCGTGCTGATAATGCAAATTAATCAAGTACTCTTCCGGCACTTCTCTTAGCAAATCTGGTACCACATTTATCAAAAATTGGAGATAGTTTTGTCCATTTAATCGTCCTTGAATGAAATATGGTCCAATCAATGCATCATTCAGAATACCATCATGAACATGACATGTAACTTGGCGTTATAAATAAATTATTTGTATTTGTATTTGTTTTCTAATAGCCAACGGCACATGGCCCTCCTTTTTCCGTAATCAGCCAACATGAGATCTTGGACTGGCTGAAAGTGGTACGGATGTAGCCCTGATGCATTAAGCAGTTGCCAAACGTAACGTTGACTTACGTGAAAAAGACGTGCAGCAGCTCTAGTACTCGCTTGAGGATTACGATTAAAAAATAATCGTATGTTTCTGTACAGCCTATCCGGAAGAAGTCGTGGTCGACCGCGAGCCTGAGCGTGCATAGGCACAGTAAATTGGCCATACTCTCGTAGGTTTTGCACCATCCTCATAATTAAATTTTGTCTCGGTACCGGCGACTCAGGATACCTTCTTCCGAATAGTTCTTGCGTTTGACCAATTCTGCCAGTCTGAGCGTACCAAGATACCATATCAAACCTTTGTATGTTCGTGTACGGATACGGTGGAGGCATTTTAATACCATTAATCGTAATAAAACTTAATTATTTTATGAGTAAATACGATTTAAATACTTATGTTGACAATGTCGGGGATGTTGACATTATTGACAATACGTGCCAAAATTCTATCCAGCCAACTTCAATATTAGAAGGTTGGATATCTAATGTTGAAATTTTCATGACAAGTACGAAACATGCATGTAGGGTGACTATGAGATCAAAAAAAATAGGACAAATCCAATTAAAAGTTGATAAAATCAAAATGTACTTAATTTAGGTTTAATAGCATTGTAAGTTATTGTTAACTATGTATAGAGTTCAAAAAATATATAACGATTCACGATTTAAAATTCACCCTGTAATATCTTTATTCCTTATTTTCTATTTTATTGTAAAAGTAAATCTTGTCTGTCTTATACAGAAATAAAGTTATTCTTTTAAATATGTGTATAAAAAACATATTTTAATGACACGAATAATTTTATTTTATTCATACCAATTTTTGTATAGCCTAGGTAATCTTTATGTAAAACAAATATACCTACTTATTATATAAAAAAACGAAAAATCAACACATTTATTAGAAAAAAAAAACTCGTTTGCACGGGCCGGGGTTTGAACCAGCGACCTCTGATTTGTAATCCGCATGCCTTAAGAACATAATTCACATAATTTATTTAACAGGATACTGTCAAAACGTCAATGACTAATATGACTTTTCAGCAAAGAGTAAAGTAAGTATGCTTTTCAGTTTGATTTTACTTGACAAGGAGCAATAAGAAAAACGTACCGAATCGTCCTTTTCTTAAAATTGCCATTCAAAGAAAATTCAGCTCGTGTGTGGTGCTATCTATAGTTTTTTTTTTTATATGGGTATGCTGACAGCTGTTGTTTCAATACGATTTTGCGAGATTTGGCGTTTTTAGGTTAAAATTATATAGAGATAACACCTGTCACCCTACCCATCGAGTTTGAAAAATACTATAAATGTTAACATATACAGGATGGTTTTTGATAATGTACATTTTAGAACTTAAACTGTTCTTAATTTCTTTTTTTTTTCAGATTTTAAAATTATACCGCTCTACTTTTATACCTTATTAATATATCTTAGTCTTGACAAAGACGATTAAAGTTTTATACTTAGCAAAATCGCTTACTAACAATGTCTTTACAAAATCGCTCTCCTGTAAGTTTAGGCAACTGCTATAGTAGATACCACCATTTAACAGTTGCTTCAACCTCTTGTCTAACTGTCTGATAATTAAAGTAGTTCCTAATAGACGGCTTTGTGCAATTATGGATATCCCGATCAAACTTTTCATTTCAGAGGAACGCGATTCTGTGTTGATAATGTTAGTCTATAGGGTAACGGCGGCTATTAACGCGGGTATCAAAATCGACGTCTAACACCGCGGTGTTTACAAATACGCATTTTGCAAGCAAACAGATCTATCCCCTAAGAAATAAAGCATACACAAAACAAGCTCATTCATTGGTCTATCGTGCCCATTAGTGTGCATTTGTGTGAGTGTAACAAAAAACTCGCGATTCGTCAGTTTGTGCGACGGCGGCGCAAGAACCGGTTGTTCCATACAGACGCGTGACACCACAGGTAAGTGCACTCCAATCTTACTGTTTTACGTTGTTGTGTTTTACGTAATAGTTATGGCAAATAAACTAGTGCAATGCCTTTTAAGAGGTTGTGTATTGGTTTCTACACGATTTTGAATTACTTTTAACTTAGTTTTTGACCCGGAAATACGTTTAAAATTGAAAATAAAATACAGCGGTGATAGGCGCCAATTACTTCTGTGGTAAGTAATTCCGTGGTATGCCACGGTAATAGAAAAAGTGGTAGTTTTGTTATTTACTCTTTAGTTTTGGTACAAATTATCAATTTTATAATTTCTTTTATTTATTCTAATCTTGATCTATTCACGCTATTAAAGAGCTATTTCCGTGGTATGGAAAGTATTTAATTAACCCTTAATTTTTAACAAAAACTTCAGCACCGATTTCCTTGTTTCTATGGGAACCCTTAATCTGTCAACTTTTTTTATTTTGAGTTAAAACCTAAAATTTACTTGCCAGTTATGTGATTTTGTCTTTACAAGAAGCTTGTAATATACGTGTTTGATTTGATTTGAAAAACCATCTGTGTTTTATTATTTTTATGGGTCGGAATTAGGTTTAATTAAACTCCAAATTAAGCCTATTACCGATGGTATGATCAGATTACCCTCGGTAATAGAATGTATAGAAATCTATTACCGACCCAGAGAAATATCGAATGGGTCGGTAATAGGCTCTTAAAGAGTTATCTATTACCGAGTGACTATTTGGTATTGTATTGAAATATCGCATTTAGGGTACCGCAAGTACAGATTTCGTTGATAAAATTTAGACTTCAGTTATCATTATCAGATTTAAATTCTTCTGTTTTCTGATTCAGTTATTACTCTGACAAGGAAGGGTACCCAACTGCCGGACATTTCCGATTAGATTTTTTTTTATATAATTTTATTTATACAGTAGTCCAATATCTCAGACATGATTTTTTTAGCTATAAGAATCAGCAATAAGAAAAGTACTGTGATTTGTTAATTATAAACGGGTAAATTATAACACATAAAATGTGAGAGACTTTATTTAACTTAATTAATATATATTATACTTAATAATCAAAAATATTAGAATTAAAAATTTTCATGTTTTTATATATAGTCGAAATTTTATAAGGTGGACGTTTACCATTTCACTGTGGTAAACTTTCACTCAGGTGGTAAACGTCCAGCTTATAAAACTTCGACTATAATTTACGCTGTGCCTTATGAGTAAATGTTACTTACTTGTTTTTTTTTGTGCAGCTAATTATGTCAGTAAGACAAATTCTTATCAATCTTTATAGCATTTAAAAATTACTTTATTTAATAACAGGCAGGCCTATTTGTCATATACGTCCTTAGTAAAACTTTACTAATAGTAATTTTTGTTGTTTTACATGTAAAACATTCAACTTATAACTTGTTATACAGGTACTCGTGGGTACTTGGTAAGTTAACTATTTAATAGTATTTGATTGTGCCAAAGTGTAATTATAATCTCTTCGAATATATCTCTTATTTTTAAACATACTCCTATAGTTTTATTTTTTATTTTTGTGTCATTAATTAAGTTATTGACACAAAAATAATATACAGAACCCACGTCGTTATTATTGTTTTAACCCTCGGTATTAGGTTTCGAATTTTGAGTTTGATTTCTATTAACGAGTGCAGAAAAATCATGCCAATTGTACCCTCGGTAATGAAAGCTCAATTCGCGATAATAGAATCACAGTCTGTCCCTTGCCACGGTAATAGAAGATTTGGTCATTTTGGCTTCATAAAATATTTTAATACATATAATAACCCAAAATGAATCCAAAAACGTGTGAAACGGAAAGTTCATTAAATGCTCTGATGAAAAAAAAATATTCCTGGCTGTTAGACAGCATTGATACCCTTAATTTTTGGATCTCTTTTGAAAAGTTCCTTAACTACCACGGTAATAGGTGCCTTTACCCTACTTTATTTGTCCATGCTCTTGAAACCATTAGCCAACCAATTAGCTTATGGCGGGCATTGAAGGGTCGTTCTTTGAAATCAGATTATTAAATATAATTTCAATATAAGCCCATCAATCTAAAAGCGACGAGGGAATGAAAAAAAACCGATAAGGGAATGACAAGGAATGACATAATGACAATGAATTTCGGAACAATTAGTTCCAAAATAATACACTGAATCATAGAACGCTCTTAGCAACTTAATGTTATTTTTAAGATCTATAGAACGAAGTGCCAAGCGTTGATTTTAGTTGAAACCCCAGTCCAAAGCGATGGAATGAGAAGCAGGGGAAAAGAAGTAAGTATGTCTTTGATCAACTGTTATGATTACGATAATTTTACTTAATCCATGAAAGTAAATAATCATTTACTTGACATATGATTTAACATTGTACATGCCCATGAAGAATACATTTTATATCAAAACACACGGGAATGAAAATCACAGTGAACCAAGGCCAGGGGAACTATATTATGAAATCGTTTATTTCAGGTGAAAGACCCATAATTACATCACAAACAAACGAAAATACAATACAAATTAACTTAAATTAAAAACAGTCAAAATAACAAACAAAATAAAAAAAACAGTAAGAATAGCATATATTTTTAAGAAAATAAGTTACTTAACTGAATATCAATATACTTAGTAATTTACCTCTAGTTTTATGTCAACCTAATATCCTAAGAGCATTTATTAGAAACATATTAAGAAGTTCGAAATGTCACGGAACGTGTAGTGTGACTTCCTCGGATTTTATGATATCTTATTTTTCTTTGAAAGTGATTTTGGAAGAATTTTATATCAAATGTTAACACTTACACCTATTCCACAATACGGTTTAAAAATTGTATGGATATATAACGACTTTATAAAAATTTTAATAACATACGAGATCAGTTTTCGTGTCACCGCCGCGCGTGATAACATAAACATGCAGTACTCGGTAGAAAGTTACCTTTACGTCTGGCAGCCTTTTTAACGCTATTTTTTTAGAACAGCAATACTGTGTTGGTGTCATATTTGCAAATGGCTGAAGGGAGAAGTGTTGTCGAAAATTATTTATTTGTGTTAATTAAAGAAAAAACAAAGGTCAACCTTAACGCGTCACCGCCGTGTTTGAGTTTTAAAAGTCAGTATTCATTTCACGTTATTGTTTGTAACATAAGATATACCTACTACATTCGAGATTGAGCTAATTATTTAATATTTGCAAAGTCAAAGGTAATTTTTAGGTAATACCGAACATGTTTCAAATTGTCACGACAGTGGCCTCAAAATTCTGTCCCCACCACGGACTTTTGAATCCATGTTCGTGACATATAGACATATTTGATTAATTTAGAGGCATAGTCACTCTTTAGAAATGGATTTTATTAGATACGTTCATTTGTTATTATTGCCCAACTGCCAAAGCAGAAAAATGGTTTCCGCGTGTATGTGGATGTATGATGTATATCCGGTTCTTTGTCACGCTCTACAGCGCTAGTTTGACGAATTTCAACGTATGAGCTGTCATTCGATGTGTCGTAGTTATACTTAGGCTATATTAAAAATATTGTATAATTCAAAATAGTGGAGTTGGCCGCCAAAATGCTGAAACGTCACGACTGAGGGACACTTTGTGACAACCGTGATTATGTACTCATTTTATTTACCTTTCCTGAGGGTATTAAGCTTGACCATATGCATCAAAAAAATGCTTTTTATACGTAACAATATGTGAAAAATAAAAAGCTTTTATGAAAAAAATATTTTTCTGGACACAATTTAAGAATCACCCTGATTGTTTGAGTAATTGTTTAAAAGTTATTAGTTGAATATTACATATTTCAGCGTAATAAAAATACTTACTTCACTTTTTTTTGGTAGTTTTCGTTGTTACCATATTACTTACTTTTTTCTTTTTTTATATGTAGGTAGTTCCCACTGACAACTGTGATTCACTATCATCCGAAAAATTGGTCGTAACAATGTAAGATACCGAATTTAAAAAGATAGGTAGTGTTATACTTACAATTAACTATACTATTAACATCTTCCAAAAATCAACAATAAAAATTGGCTATATTGTAGTCTCAGATTTATTACAATTTACAACAATATATTTTTTTATTTTCTAGTAGCAAGTAATAACGCCATCTTTTTTATTTTCTAAGAATTAAGTTTCTGGCGACCACGTATAATCGTAGTTAACTTTTGTAACGCTAGATGGAGCATTCACCTACACGTGCGCCGCGGACTCCGCGGAGCGCTTCCATGTGTGCGTGCTAGCGGGGAGTGAGGAAGCTAGCGGGCGTGGCTTACGAACCGGTATTCGCGGCTTTAGTAGGCCCTTAAAGGCATTAAACATTAAAGATTTTTTGTATTACTAATAAGAATTCGTTTTTAGGGTTCCGTAGCCAAATGGCAAAAAACGGAACCCTTATAGATTCGTCATGTCCGTCTGTCTGTCCGATTCTGTCACAGCCACTTTTTTCCGAAACTATAAAAGCTATACTGTTCAAACTTGGTAAGTAGATGTATCCTATGAACCGCATTATGATGTTTACACAAAAATAGAAAAAAAACAATAAATTTTGGGGGTTCCCCATACTTAGAACTGAAACTCAAAAAATCTTTTTTCATCAAACCCATACGTGTGGGGTATCTATGGATAGGTCTTTAAAAATGATATTGAGGTTTCTAATATCATTTTTTTCTAAACTGAATAGTTTGCGCGAGAGACACTTCCAAAGTGGTAAAAAGTGTGTCCCCCCCCCCCCCGTAACTTCTAAAATAACAGAATGAAAAATCTAAAAAAAATATATGATATACATTGCCATGCAAACTTCCACCGAAAATTGGTTCGAACGAGATCTAGTAAGTAGTTTTTTTTAATACGTCATAAAAATTAAAAAAAAATTTTTTTTTTCATCAAACCCATACGTGTGGGGTATCTAGGGATAGGTCTTCAAAAATGATATTTAGGTTTCTAATATAATTTTTTTCTAAACTGAATAGTTTGCGCGAGAGACACTTCCAAAGTGAAAAAATGTGTCCCCCCCCCCCGTAACTTCTAAAATAACAGAATGAAAAATCTAAAAAAAATATATCATATACATTACCATGCAAACTTCCACCGAAAATTGGTTTGAACGAGATCTAGTAAGTAGTTTTTTTAATAAGTCATAAAATAAAAAAATAAATTTTTATTTCATCAAACCCATACCTGTGGGGTATCTACGGATAGGTCTTCAAAAATGACATTGAGGTTTCTAATATCATTTTTTTCTAAACTGAATAGTTTGCGCGAGAGACACTTCCAAAGTGGTAAAATGTGTGTCCTAAGTGGTAAAATGTTGAACGAGATCTAGTAAGTAGATTTTTTTAATACGTCATAAATGGTACGGAACCCTTCATCGCACTTGGCCGCTTTTTATTTTTAATACAATAGTAGCGAAAATGCTAATGCATCAGGTAGAGCTCGCGTACATCACTCTTCACGGCGACATCGGGATGCTGAGTGCGCTGCGCGTGCGACGTAAACCACGCTCGATCGGTTTATAATTTCCTGTGTGGCCTCACTGTGATGGCTCCACGTCGACCGAGATCGATCTGGATGATACACTTGACTTAGATGCTATACTACTTGTATGGGAACGTCTGTGTCTTCATAGGTGAATGCTAGTAGTCATGAGTGATATTGCTAGATGACGTTAGGTTAGATATAGATAATGGTGCCTGACTTGACAAAGAGTATTCTTGCAAACATTTCAAGTACAAGTATTACAAAATAAAGATTCTAAACGTAAAACCCTTTTCAAGTGGATAATTGATTGAATCATAATTTATATATGTATTTCGCAAGTAGGCGTCAAATTTCTTTCACAAGTCAATATATCATTTACAGTGACATCATGCATGTAGTAAAATGAAAACTACAGAGCAACAATTATAATTCCGCAGCCAGTACCTGGGTACACCTATACTATTATATTAATTTATTATAACAGAGATGTACAGCCCAAAATACATAAAATTTGGAAATGTAAAAGGTTCCCTATATTAGAAAAAAGAATAATAAGATATGGAGGTGTAAAAACTCTTCCACCGTCAAAATGAAATTATATGAAATAAGTTTATTAAAGAAATAATAAAGCTCCTAAACAATCTATATGAAGTAAATAAATTAAAAATATGTTTAAAGCAGAACAAATACATAATCAGTAGTCAATAGGGTCGCATATATCGTTCAAGTCATCATTTTATTTATAAGAGAAAAAAATAAAAAATTGTTTATATATGGCAGATGTGCCCTGCCTAGTCCCAATTGAGCTTAGCGGCAGTTTCAGCTCCATCAGTTATTCCAGTTTTGCAGCGTAGTATTGTATTTTTAATGCGATCGGTTAACTTCATGCTCAGAATACTACGCTCCATGGCTCACTGACTAATAATATAGTATTACAAAATTAAAACGAAAGTTAAACCGAAAAATGAAATGAAATCACAAACTATAAAATGTATTTATCTGCAAAAACAAAACCCAAACACAAGAGAATACCCCTTCTTACAGGTCGGCCTGTGGCATGGACTTCATGACACTGGCGGCGTTACCTCTCTCACTCTGTAAGTATCGCAAGGAAAATACGTTGAGTTGCGAGAGTGTTTCGCATCAGGAGCTAGATTATTTTCATAACAATCTTATAAAGTAATGCTACAGAATACAGAGCCAATGATAAAGAAATAACCCGCTTTCATTGCTCTAAAGTGTGAAAACAATTCAGCTTTTAGACTAAATACATTAATTTATTAATAATAATTGTCATGAACAGTTATAATATATTAATAGAATTAGTCTATTTTTGTATTAGTTCTTCAATAGGCTTTAAAAAAAAAAGGTTTAGCCTACAATGTAAGTATATTTTGTAAAAAAACACTGAAAAGATAAACCGTTCGTGGTCTCTGTGTATTGTACCATTTGTATGTGGTGTCGACGCCGATGCAGCGATGCTGGGAGCGGTGCTCGTGAGACGTGCGGCTCGTGACGGAGCGGCGGCGGCGGCGGAGGAGAGGGTTGCCACTGTGCTGAAAGAAAACCTTTCATAATGTGGATACATGTGGTACGCCTAAGGCAGATGGCACTGCAGTCATTTAAAAACAAAACAAGTCTTTAGATTGGCCCTGTTTGCCGTGCCCACGTGCGCAACCAACGCTGGGGTGCGAGCGCCACTGCGTCGCATTTGCAACACATACAATAAAAGCCTCGTCTCTGTCGACATCTTTAACACTACCAAAATTCAATTTAAAAAGCAAATCCTTGGAATAATCCCAGAAGACTGATAGTTAGAAGACTGATAGTAATAAGTCACATATGTTAATTAGATTACCTTTTCTTTTCCTTGCAAAAATAGAAATCCAATAATTGTTATTTGTAAATATAGCCTTTACACATAAGATGCTATAAATTGTTGGTTTTTGTTTGCCAATATGCAATAGTTTGTGCCAATAGAAAATAGATATTCATATAATAATTATAATAAGTAAACTGAACTGGACTGTGTATCTCGGTGAGGACTGTCGTGGAGGAAAATGCATCTTTTATGTGTAAGTTAGTTTTAATAGAACCTTATGTACATTTTACTCTGTTTGTTCTCCGAATTAATAAAATAAAAAGTAAAATAGATTACCCAATTTCAAAAAAACATAAACCATACAATACAGACTTCACTGTCAGTTTTGGTTCCTTTACCCCGCAGCCCTACTTATCTGCCTGCTTTGCATGCGAGTGCGGCACCTGCCGCGGCCCGAGATGACCGCAACGGTTCTTTCCTACAGCCATCCAATCACTGCATCAACGCTTTGTGTTGTTAATACATCATGGGGCTTTCACAGAATGATGATATTCTATCAGTTAAAATATTTCCTATTCGTATTTGCATATTACCGTTGAAATGGGATATTATAAATCAGAAGTCATTCTAATAAAAATAAAAATAAAACAATCGAATTGAGAACCTCCTCCTTTTTTGAAGTCGGTTAACAATGCCTTATTATTTACGTATGTTAAGCTTTATGTTTCCTGACTTGTAAGAGTGGCTATGGCGTGTGCGTGGTATTTTAAGACAAATGGCGGATAGGTTAATAGTTTGACTGAAGCTCGCTCTATCTCTAAATCTGTTAGGTATCAGGGACATCTGATTGCTTATTAAGACGTCACTTGGGCGTAGAAGTAGTTAAACTGCCCCCCCCCCCCCCTCACCTTTTAGTATTGACATGCTAACTTGTTACTTTCATTACACCACCTTAATTGATACATTTAGGAGTAAAAAGATATAAGACATCTTTATTAATTTATTAAATTAAAACTATTTGTATGCTAAACACAAAAAACGTGCATTTTGTTTTTAGGTGAACCGGCAATAAACATTAAACCATACTCGTAAAAACTTTCCCATTTTCCTAGAGAAGTCTAAGCTTTGAAATAGATAAACAAGATGCCAACACAATCCAGACCAATTTAGTAAAATAATAGCCTCGTGTCTCACATAAAAGGCGATTTTCAACGACGCCCATTGAAATTGTGGCAGCGTGCGCCATTACGCGTTGGCCGCGTTCAGTGAAGGACTGCGTAGGAGTGCCATTCGAGGAGCTCTGTTCATGATAAGTCTCTAAAGTGTCGTAATGGCATGTTTGACAGTGTGAAGGGGTGTACGTCATAACTTTATTGTGCAAGTTTAGTTGAATCATGCAAGGATCCTTAGAAAAGAATAAAAAGATTGAGGCCGACAGTTAACCTAATGTTAAAAAATATTTTTTTATGCCTACATTTTGGAATAATAATCTTAAATGTTATTGTGAATGAGGTAATTAAATCGTAACTTTTGTGACCTGAATCAAGTACAAATGACATAAAAATAGTCATTTATTGCGTTAATGACACATTTCAAGCATTTAATGCATAGCGTTATCGCGAATAATTGACAGTCTAAGAAGTCTAAATAGTCCGAAGAAATTGCCTTAATTATAAAGCCACCGAGGCTTTAAAACGGTTACTTTGTAGAGATACAATTTCCCAGCGTTTTCCCCCGAGACAGTGAGGCACGGCGCGGCGTGCGCACATCAGTATGCGTCCCGCACCCCATCCCACCCCCCACCCCCGGCCGCGGACAAATAGTCACGAGCGGGCTAATGAGCGCCGAATATTTACGACCTGCTTGACTCTGCACTCTCTGGTCTAGCCACACAGAGAAGTAGAAAGAAAAGACTGGCAATACACTCTATGTCGAAATATACGTTTGTTGCGGCATATACGGTCGTATCAATGTTTACGTCATCATTTTTTCAAAGCTTCAAGGGACTATAGACCTGAGTATGGTTGTAATTACAACGTAATATCTCCACGCGTTCCCAAGATAAAGGGTCATGACAAACTGACAAGAAAGTGACGTCCAGGGCACTCTCTTACAGTTATCTTTCTCATAGGGTTCATTCCACATCCGGCGCGTTATCGAATCGACACTTCCGATAATTTTAGACATGTCGGATGCCGTGTCAGTTGTCGGACCCATAATTAGGGTTCCGTCCATACCAAAAAGGTGTAAAAGGAACCCTTATGGTGCGACTCTGTCTGACCGTCTGTGTGTTGCATCGCTAAATGTCTAGAGAACCACTTAAGCTTTCGATTAGTTATGAACAACCCAGGCACATTCAAAGTCTTTCTTTTATATTAACTATGGAAAATGCCCAATATGAAGGGGGGGGGGGGGGGGAGCAAAATTTTAATTCCAGCGACTAGGTCACGTCATTTGAGACAGCTCAAATAGTACATACCGAAAAGAAAAAAAGAATTTTGTACATAATATTAACATTACAATAAATTTTACAGGAAAAATATAATCAGACCTCTATTTTTATTTAGTCTATTTACACTTGAATTTCTTTGAGATTACATTAAAGACACCTTTTTTCAAATAAATAAATAAAACAATTCTATGAAATTGGTTTACTTGATAGAAAATTATCCTCGAAAAAATCAAAATACGTCGCGCAAATTAATAAGCGGTTTCTTTGTTTATGTGCGCATAGGTATATAGTGTGCCTCAGTTCACTCTGCGGCACGATATTTCGGATGTAAGATCCTACATACGATATCCGATATCGGATCGGACAATGTAAGAACGGTCTACAGCATTTTTTTTTCCCTTTGAACGCCAAGGCATATCGGGCTGTAGCCGCGCGCGTCAGTTGAAGTGTTTGGCCTTGACCGCCTACGTTTACGCCACCTAAGATTTTTACATCTATATACGCAAATTGTAGTCATATATAATGCCTAAATTAAAGAAACTTGGTAGGCATTTTATGTCGCACCACAACTGCAGACGTCTGGGAACCAACCAACATTGGTTGTAATCCACATCCCTTCTTCGCTCCGCTGGATGAACCAATACTACCTATTAGTTGATTCCCGCACGTTTCTTCTCATCTCTGCTCATCTCCGCCTCAGTAAAAAGGCAGCCATTCGGGTCCCGTTAGTAATTACTTAGTAGTAAGCTGGGTAAGCAGATTGACAGTCTTTATTATTCTCAAGTCTCGGCATATAAGAATGAAATTATAATCCGTAGGTAGGTCGTGAAAGCAGTAACCTGCCGAGAAGCATCAGTGCGTGCCGTGAGCTCTTAATGCTGAGTAATGGCGAGATCTGTCACCATTCCGCCGTACAAGCCTTTTATCTGAACTACTCTGTACCGATTGATGCTTAGTACCATTCGTGTGTCGTCATAAAGCACGTGACACTTTTTTATAAGTTAAAGCAGGACAAACATTCATCAATTTGGGGTATCGGATCTGATCTAAAGATACTGGCACAAGAATCTTTTTCCTCTTTGAAGATGATTCGTATTTTACATTCACCTTAAGACCGTCTGATCTGAACCTAGCTCTTAGGGCAAAAAATATTTTTTTATCCTACGTCGGTGGGAAACAAGCATAGGGCCCGCCTGGTGGTAAGCAGCTTCCGCAGTCTGTGAATGCCTGCAACTCCAGAGAAGTTATATGCGCGTTGCTGACCCTAACACCCCGCACCCTCGTTGAGCTCCGGCAACCTTACTCACCGGCAGGAACACAACACTATGAGTAGGGTCTAGTGTTATTTGGCTGCGGTTTTCTGTAATGTGTGCGATTTTGGCTGTGGTTATTAAGTTAGTAGTTAATAAGTAATTAATAAATTGGTATAAGTTAGTAAATCTTCCTGCATCTGTTCTCTCTTTATGATCCTTGCAATGGTATTTTACCAACAGACTGTTCAAATATTCAAGTCATTAAAACGTCATCACATTTAAGGATTCAGTGCAGTTATTAATTTGTTTATATTAATTGCAATAGATGTCGTTTTTCGCCATGAGAACGGGCAAAATAAGTCATAACTACATACATAAAATAAGTTAACGGAGCCGTGGGCGTGGGCGGGGCGGGGGCGGGGGCGGCGGCGGCGCGAAGGGCGGCAGGCTGATTACATCGCGGTGCTTGTCGCATAACCATATGCTATTATCTTTAATGTCATTTTTAAAAGTAGCTTTGAAGTCAAAATTACTTAAAATAACATATTCTCTGCTTTAAGTCATTCAAGTGCTTTGACTTATATTTATGACTCAGGCGGAAAAGACGGAGAAGATCTTAATAGTCTCTGTAAATCAAATCATTAGCAAACGACAACGCAAAAATAGTTTCAGGGCTTTTGATAATAGATAAATAGAAATTTACAAAACGTGGATCCTTTTAATTTAGTAATATTTTAGACATATACTGCCCAAATTACATGCAGCAACTATTCAACACATAGTCATGCCATTGAAAGTATTGAACCCCACGAATTTTGTTAATGATAATAATATATCCATGCAAAGTGACAGTGATATATGTCTTTTATATTGTCGCTGTCGCTTTTGCGGTCACGTTGTCGATGATAGGTATGTATGTCACTTCCAGGTAGCAAGCTTCACAAACATAACTCTTTAAAACTGACAAGTTCTCTTTGTTCTGTTATGATGATGATGGCTATTAATAATTATTTGCTGCTATAATAGACCAATCATTTTAGCAAAAACAATGAATGTCAAAGAATTTCACGCCGATTAGTCTAACAATAACCGTTCCCACAATACCAAAATAATTCAATAATCGGCCGTCAGCGATCACTATGCCATTGATCATTATGTAGCAGCGCGCCGGCGTTTTTTCGGCGCGCGCGCTTTGTCGGCGCGATTACGATTCGGCGTCGGCGCAATTACGCCGACCGGCGCCGTCGCACGCGCACCAGTAATTAACCAGTTGTTAGTTGCGGTTTTTATGACCGTAGCACGCTTTAAAATGAATGGATGTGCACAAAGTGCTGTATGCTGAATTATTTCTTCCTATAAAACATCAAGGGGCGGATCGATTGATCGATCGGTCGGGCGATATATGGAAGTGGTTTGTGTTTATGCGGGTAGCGTCCACACTTATTTTAATTTAAAGAAAGTTGATATTTACGTTTCCTGGTTGGCTGGGTTGTGCGACTTATGCCTGCTGTTCATGAATAGAAAATGATTAAAACCAGGACAGGAGGTCAATTAAAACTTATAATGTGACATCAATATGATGTATTATTTTATTATTCGCGTCTTAAGGGCGGTTTATGTCTATAGACAATGAGCATGCCAAACAGTTGCCGTGGCAGAAAATGCCCACAAATACAAGAATATTAGTTTGTCTGCTACTGCACGTGCACGTGTCCTGGCACGCTTAATGTCTGTAGATAAATTGACCCTTACTCGCGCTACAGAAGCTACAAAAAATCACGTGACTATTTCCATACATCATTTAAATTTCGATCGGCGTTTTCACTCAACGATTGTCATCTTGGCTAGGACCCCCCCATGGTATATTAACTATTACCTTTATTCATTTACCTCTATCAGTGTTAATTTACAAAATAACAGGTAATATTTACCTATATGTAATAGTTACCCCTTGCTGGTATGTCTGTAAACAGAAAACTGAAATAAAAGATCTTTACTGTTACTTTCTTACTCTACTCTATATCGCAGGGGAGCTATTGGACTCGAAAAAATGACAAACACTCAACCAGCGCGTTGCAACGTGTTCAGCTTTCCCCATTTGTCCCCGTCACGTGACCGCCACCATTCCTACATGAGGCGAATGGGAATGATTCATATTATGAATTCACCACCACCTATTCCCATATGTGCCCAGCGGGGGGACAAATGATAAGATAATGATTATACACCTTGTTATGTATTTAGATAGGTACTTGCAGGATTGAATTGTAATGACAGCTGAAGGTAGTTTGGAAATAGAGAGTTTTGCTTCTGACCTCAATGGCGTTGTATCATTTATTGGCGACTATGGTAAATTAATGTAATTTGTGTGCAAAATGAACAGTAATCTTTCAAATGTGGTGCTTCTCGGACAATTCAACCCAAAAACTGACAAGTGGTGTGATTATAAGGAACAATTATTATGTGCATTGGACGTGGCGGGCGTAGCGCAGGACCCGGCTCGGGCGCGCTCGTTGTTTCTGTCCCAGTGTGGCAAGGACACTTATTCGCTCATTGCATCACTTCTGGTCCCGCAGAGGCCAACAAGTGCTTCATTTGAGGACATTATCCGTGTTTTGGATCAGTTTTTTGAGCCGGAAGTAAATGAAATTTTACAAGCGGGAAAGTTTCATAAACGCATACAATTACAACAAGAGAGCGTGCAAGAGTTCATCGGCGCGATAAGTTTACTCGGTGCTAAATGTAACTTTGCCGATCTTAAGCGACAGTTGAGAGATAGACTAGTACTGGGGGTGCGCGACGAGCGCCTGCGCCGCGAATTGTTGAAGACCAAGGACCTCACGTATACGGGGGCCGTTCAGTATTGTCTTAACTACCAGGCGACGTTCCCAGACTTGTACCCTGAAGCGCGTGCTAGTACATCTAAGCAAACTCCACATAACGAAAGTGACCAGATGGAAATTGATAAAATACAGTCAATAGTGAATTGCAAACATTGTGCCCGGGTTCACAAACCGAATGAGCGGTGCCCTTTCAGTAAGGCTCAGTGTTATTATTGTAAGCGACATGGGCATATTGCTTCGGCTTGCAATAAGAAACTAGGTAAGGTCCATCTGACTGATGACAAGTGTTCATGCGACTCCAACTCTGACCAGGAAGACATGATGAATGGAATTTATGTCTGCGCGGAGGATTACTGTGAACCGATTAGAGCAAATGTGGATATTAATGGAACCAAATTATTAATGGAAATAGACTCCGGAGCCTCGAGATCTATAATATCCGAGGAGACATTTAAAAAGTTGTGGTTCAACCCGCCCCCATTAAATACCACAAATGTGAAACTAGTTACGTGGAGCCGTGCCCCTTTAAGAGTTTTAGGGTTGTTACACGTACGAGTAGTTTTAGGCGACAAGGAGGCTCAATGTGAACTGTTGGTGGTCGCGGGCTGCGGACCGAGCTTGCTCGGTAGGAACTGGTTTAAGAAGCTGGGGCTGCAAGTGGATGGCGTGGGCTGGTCAGAAGAGGAAGTAGCTGAATGGAAGAATAAATACCCAGATTTGTTTATGGAGGGTTTGGGAGAGTACACCGGGCCACCAGTGTCACTGCATGTGCGACCCGGGACCGCGCCACGATTCATGAAAGCGAGACCTGTACCATTCCCACTAAAACAGCAAGTGGAGGATGAGCTGCGTCAGATGATTAAGGACGGTGTATTAACACCAATCAAATATTCAAAGTGGGCAACTCCCTTAAGAATTGTTAAGAAAGATAATGGATCTTTGCGTATCTGTGGAGACTATCGTTCTACGGTTAACGCATCAATAGATGCTGACTCATACCCGCTCCCTACATCGACAGAGGCATTCGTGAAGCTTAGCGGGGGAAGCATATTTAGCAAATTGGACTTGAAGCAGGCGTACACCCAGCTCAAGGTGGACGATGATACCGCGACGCTGCTAACACTAAATACACCCATTGGACTAATGAAGGTGAATCGTTTAGCTTACGGGGTGAGCGCTGCGCCGGGCATCTTCCAGAGGCTTATGTCTACCACCCTGGCAGACATGGAAGGAGTCGCGTGTCTTCTAGACGATGTGGCCGTCACAGGGAGAAATATGGAAGAGCATAACCAGAGATTGAACGCAGTACTGAAAAAGCTGCAAGATCTGGGTTTTCGACTAAACGTTAATAAATGCGTGTTTGCTTCACGGAGTATCACCTTTTTGGGCCATATGCTGGACGCCGAGGGGCTTCATCCGACACCGGACAAAGTAGAAGAGATTCAGGGTAAACCAGCGCCCACAAATAAAGAGACATTAAGAGCATTTTTGGGACTATACACGTACTACGAGAAATTCTTGCCTGACAAAGCAACATTGCTTGAACCATTGTACCGGTTGCTGGAAGGGAAATCACCGTGGACTTGGGGTGAGAAGGAACAAGCTGCGTTTAATAAAGCTAAGAATCTTTTGTCGTCGGATTGTACATTAGTCGGATATGACCTAAATAAAGATTTGTTACTGGTTTGCGACTCGTCAGATTATGGTTTGGGAGCCGCGTTGGTCCACATCATGGAAGATGGATCCGAACGTCCAGTGATGATGGCGTCTCGGACATTACAACCACATGAGAGACGCTACGGGCAAATTGACAAAGAAGCCCTCGCGATAATGTTCGGCCTAACTAAGTATCATCAATTCCTGGCCGGACGGAAATTTTGCATCATCACTGACCACAAACCCTTAGTTGGTCTGTTCAACCCGGAGAAACCAATTCCTGACCAAATATCGCCTAGAATGTTACGGTGGTCGCTAAAACTTAACGGGTACAGTTATTCTATCAAATATCGGCCAGGCAAGTTGATTGGCAATGCGGACGCTTTAAGCAGGTGGACAGAACCGGAGACGTCTTCTGTAAACCCAAATGTAGACTGTCTAGGCGAGGTACTTTTGCTAGAAGAGCAACCACTGGGATGGAACCTGGATGTAAAAGCAATTGCTGAAGAAACCAAGAAAGATCAGATGCTACAGAAGGTGCTATTTAACGTACTCCATGGGTGGCCGCGCTCCAATACAGATCCTGAAATGCAACCATATTGGATCCGCAGAGATGCTCTTTCACACAATAAAGATTGTTTATTGTGGTGTAACAGAGTCGTCATACCTACTTCGCTCCACAAAAAGGTACTTAAATTGCTACATGCTCCACATGCCGGGATTGTACAGACCAAAGCATACGCTAGAGGGTACCTTTGGTGGGCTGGCATGGACAAGGATATCGAGAAGGTGGTGGCTGAGTGCGAGGACTGCCAGTCTGTGAGAAACAACCCACCTAAAGATCCGCAAATATGGATAATGCCGGACAAACCTTGGAGTCGAGTCCATATCGATTTTGCTGGTCCCTTCCAGGGAAAAACCTTCTTGCTATTAATCGATTCTTACAGCAAGTGGATAGAGGCAGAAATTGTTGCATCTATGAGCTCGGATACTATAATTACAATTTTGAGACGCATCTTTGCCTCACAAGGTTTGCCGGATGTCTTGGTGTCCGACAACGGCAGGACATTTACGTCCGAAGATTTCAATTCATTTTTGAGGAGGAACCATATCAGGCACATATTTACTCCGCCCTACCACCCAGCGACCAATGGCCAAATAGAAAGGGCTGTGCAGACATTTAAAAATAATTGAAGAAAATGGCTGCCACAAACATGCCTTGGAGTGAAAAACTGGCGAAAGCTTTATACGCTTTGCGTACCGTCCCTAACAGCTCTACCAATAAAACACCAGCGGAAATGCTTAATGGACGCAAATATAGAACAGCCATATCAAGTTTGCACCCGGAGAGCACACCGAGCCGTGCCGAACAACAGCTAGAACAGGCAGCGCAGCGGCCGTGCGTGCGTGCATTCCATCTGCATCAACCTGTGCTCGTGCGAATGTACACGCCAGGAACTAAGTGGGCAAAAGGCGAGATTGAGGCAATAGAGGGACCCAGTACTTATGTGGTAAGAACGGAAGATGGAGAGCTGCATCGTCGTCATGCTGATCAAATCATAGCTCGAGCATTGAGACAGCCGGTGGAAGCTCCTACTGGGGACCAACAACCGCTTGAATTTGGATCTCAGTCGACAACAGAAGAAGATCCTCCTATTGAAATACCACCGCCAGAGTTATGGCCCGACATCATAGGAATACCTAATGATTATTAATTGTATAATGATTTTGTAATTAATAGTGTTGATTTAGACTTGTTGATTATGGTGGAAAGGTATGTTATGTATTTAGATAGGTACTTGCAGGATTGAATTGTAATGACAGCTGAAGGTAGTTTGGAAATAGAGAGTTTTGCTTCTGACCTCAATGGCGTTGTATCTTTTACACCTTAAAAGGTTTATTACTTTGGCCGTTTTCTCCGAAAGTGGACTACAAATGCCTCTCTGAAAGTACTGACTTCGTAATCAATTTGGTTTTTTTTTTAAATTTAATCATTAAATATTTTTTGTTAGCAAAACAGCTAACTGCTTTTTTTTATCGTATTCTCTGATTTCGCTACCCCAAGGTTGTCTGGAAGAGATCTTTAGCGATAAGACCATCCGACTTGTCGGTACATGTATTAGTGCGAGCGAGATGCCTGCGCGAATGACAGCTAACTGATGTGATTCTCATATGATTCAAATATCGAACGTTCAAATTGGCCTGTGTATCTTTAATCAATCGTTTACTGAGGTGCACAATAAAGATGTATTGTGGCTGCGTCTGCGCTACAGATTACCAAAGCCTGACGTGTGGAAAGGTTTAGCTATTTGATAGCTCTATTCCTCAACAGCTTTATTTAAGCGCAGCTATTCACGCCTCACAATATTGAATACGCACATTAAACTGGCCGCTAGTTCTCATGAGATGGCGTGACGGAGCAAATTGTGTTAGATTTCGCTACTGATCCATAAAACCGTGAAATGTGTTTCTTGTTTGGAAATATTCCACCATAAAATAATGCCTTATTGAGTACTTTCACTGATGATAAAATAATTGTTTGCCACGAAGTTCCAGCGCAACTGAGAAGGTAATAGTAAGCACATATGTTTTTTCTTATTAACTTGTTTATAACACATGTTTATCAATAATGTACATCTTTTTTGTAGTAAATGACTATATTTAGTAATTCCTTATGCACAGGTGTCTCAAAATTCGTTTACAAAAAATGCTTAGGAATATTTTTCTTACTTACCTACACATCTTTCATAAAATATCATTCAATATTAAAACTACAATCACTGAACTAAAAATATATATATATATAAATATATATATAAAGTCCCACAGTAAGCTCAATAAGGCTTGTGTTGAGGGTACTTAGACAACGATAAATATAATATATCAATATTTATAAATACATAGAAAACACCCATGACTCAGGAACAAATATTCGTGCTCATCACACAAATAAATGCCCATACCAGGATTTGAACCCGAGACCATGGGCTTCATAGGCAGGGTCACTACCCACTAGACCAGACAGGTCATGAACTATAACGAAATTTTCAAATTATTCTATTTGGCTTTGATACACAAACTTTCAAGTTGGTTACGGTGCTAGAATTGTGAACAATATGCCGCAGTAAAAAATATAAAAACGCATTTTTAAACCATCCTGTATTTCTACTTTATTTGATGTTAGTAATAGTCATAAGACCGCTGATACATTGACCGATGTTTTCAACGGCACAGAAAAAACATCGCTACCTATCAACATTCGTGTTTCGTTTTCTTAAATGTTCATTACTAGGCCCACTTACCTTCTTATAATTCATTGTTACATATGTAAATATTGTACTGCTATGCCATTATATACTATTATGTATACATTTTGTATATAGGTATTGTTTACGGCAAAATAGGTTCCCATAGGTTAACTTTGGACCAAGGCTGTAAGTATGCACAATATGGTCATAACAAAAGTTCATTGGTATAACTGTTTCCCTGGCGGGTTTCAGCATAATTATGGTATTTTTACGGTTCTTTGTGTCCAAGAACAATCTGTAATTAGCAGTATTTTAAATAAGTACACGCTCCTTTTGAAGCCGAGTACATTATCAGTCATCGGTGCCGCTAATTATTCAAAATTATGTTTAATCGGGACGCGTACGTGGAAACCGTTCTGAATATGTTCATAATAAATGGCTGCGGTTGATAATCGCGGCTGGCCTATCACGTGCCGGTGCTGATTCTTAATCGATAGTATCGGGATTTGCCGATTGGAGCGATTAACGAATGTCCGCGGGAAAGAGCAGCTATGTTATAAATACTGGCAATTGCTATAATATGTTTGCACTACATTAAAGTAACCGACTGATAGTGTCTGTGAGGTGTATTCTGATTGTAGTAATAGGTTATGAATTTGATCTGGATTCGTTTATGGATATGATCTGTCAGTGTCAAAATTGACGTTTCTGGTTGAAAAACTGTCACTTTGACATTGACAGATCAATTTTATTCTTATAATCATAACACACCTCTCTGTTTGATATTATATAAAATAACATTTTATAGTTCTATATCGGTCATAGATCTATTTTTGACCTTACCGTAAAATTATTTAACGTTATTAACACCGTAGAACTTCATAAACATAGATTAGGGAAGCGAGCGACAGACAACAGGCGATCTTACAGCCAAAGAACCAGATAGCCAGCCTTCCAGACATCCGGGTAGCGGAAAATTAGAAGTCAACAACGAGTAGTTTTTCATGGTGATCTATTTGAATCTTGACGCAAACTATGTATTTGTTATTTGGTGGCGTAATTTAGTATGCACGGGCATTACCTCCGGGGTCCCAGGAATAATTGTTTTGTTTTTGAATTGAAACCCTTGTATTGTTTAATAAAAAATCAAAATATATGTTGGAATAATGCGATGTTTCAGTTGTTAAATAAAAATAATCGAATACAGAGAACAATGGAACTAGGGATTGCAATCCGGTCCGGCGGATCCGGTAATCCGGCCGGATCCGGCACTTTTCAGGAGCTACCGGATCCGGTAAAAATCACCGGATCCGGACCGGATCCGGTCAAATAAAAAAAACGCCTAAATACAGTACGCACTGTGCGGTTTAGATGAGGAAAAGGCGACGGATGAGAGGTATGAACTTGAACGGAGCATAAAACGAATGAAAACGTTTAAATTTAGTTAAATAAAAATATAGTTATTATGACCATGACTGGGAACAGAAGTTGCCTTTCATGTTGGTGGCACGATACGACGATTACATAAATACTGTAATAGAAGGAAAAATTAAACGATGGAGATGCCATGGAAGGCATTTGTAATTTATGCTAAAGAGAAGAAAAGAGTGTCATAATGTTGTGATAGGGGATTAAAAGTAAACAAATGAGCAGGATTAAGTCGGCAGTACTCAACCGACTAGAGCTGGGCTAATCAATATGTGTTACATGTGTGAATGAATATAAGATTGTAAGTTTGTATTGAAAATGAATGTATGAAATGAAATGATAACATTGATAATCTTTAGTTTATTTCGAGTTTATATATATATATGATAAAATATTGTTTATTTTCTATTCAAATTTGAGAGAGAATCTTTTGTATTTAGGTACAATTTCATCCAATCTTATGCAATTTCCTTAATGGTACATGCTACTCTACGTCTAGCCAATTCTTTATTTGATCCATGTAACTTTTCTTAAGGAGTCCCTTTCCGCGATGGATTTCAATTCTACACTCTATTATTTTTCACATGAGATCGTCGTGTCGTGTAAGTCGTGTTCCATTTCCTATACTTTGACCAATATACTTTTCTGTAAATAAAAAAAAAGGTAATTTTTTTAATCATACAGACTACTACTTTCTTGGGCAAAAAATGAGGGAAAATTTAATATCATTTTGGTTAATAGTAAAATATCTTATTTTCTTACTAGAATGGATGTCAACGTTACAAAGAATTCAATCAAGGAACAGTTACGAAAACTTGTCATTTCAAGGAGTTCCAATTCCCACCCCACATCCCATTACCGGGCTTTGGAAACTAATCAAATTTATAATTGTAAACGAAAATTTGAGCACTTGTTTATATTTTAGTTATATATAATATAGTTTAGTTAAATATAATAAATGACCGATTTCATATTTGGGTTTTTAAGTGATATTGACAAGGTCACACTTTTTACTACTAAGGGTTATTTTATTGTTAAGAAGTTATTTATTAACTTCAAATTATAGATTTAGGAACACGTATTACGCAAAAAACTAGAAAAATATGTCATTTAATTAATTTTGATATCCCTATACCAAACCGGATCCGGTCCGGCCGGATCCGGCCGGATTATGGCCAAAATCCAGCCGGATCCGGCCGGATTGAAAATCAATCCGGTTTGCAATCCCTAAATGGAACCCAGGAGGATATTCAGTCCTTAATATTTACCTGTCATTGTCGACAATGTTGTAGATTGGCGATTGAATCGATTATCGAATATTCGCACGGAGACGCGGCACTTTTGTCCAATAATTGATTCGTATTTGTTTACTTGAAAAATTACCACAAAGGAGCCGCCAATGAGAAAAGAAGTTCCTTGTGTTTGTAAACTATACCGCCGTTAAGCATGTGAAATTGCCGTTTATCGTCAAATTAAGTATTATTTCTGATTAATTGGTTTCTTTGTTACTCCATGTAGGTATCTACTTCATACTTACATCACTTTTGTAAGTAATACTAAAAGTATAAATTACACATCAATAGTATACATTTGTAGTACGTAATGTAAAAATTATGTTTATTTTCATATCATTATCGTCAAACATTACTTAAATAAAAAAAAAATATAAATATATTAATTGTCTCTCCCAATAGAGTTCGTGATGTATTAAAAAAACGCACCAAACAATTGAATTTGTATAAACAACACCACTATCATTTTGTACCACGAAAATATTTTGGAAGTTTACAAATGATGTAATGATAATGACATTAATGACCTTAAAATTTACATAAAGGTAGGTATAATTGGCCGTATCCTTCTAACAAGTATTTGTTTATAGTTTATCGACATGCGTGAAACTAATCTGAAAATAATGTAATTTGAAATTCTGCGCTATAAAGACAGCTGTTATCAGACATCCAACCAAACCCCAAATGAACCGATCCAATTAAGTTCGCACGCCCCGAGATAAAATCCGGATAAATCCGTATCTTAACTGAGAGCGTTACCCCAGAGTTATTATCACGCTCGCTATCGCTTGTTTTATGGCAAGTCGATTAAGACGCAATTAAAGAGATTTAAAGTTGAAACGGTGGATAATATAGCAAATTTTGAAAAATAAATTAGATGTTGCTCACAAATCGTTTACATAACAGTACCTATGACTTAACAGAATGTTGAAAGAGGTGGTTTATTTTGTGTCATTGTCATGTCATTAAAACGTATGTTTTGCTGAACAATTATTGTACTTTGAAATAATTTTTAGATCTTGATAGCAATAGGGTTTATAGAATGAGGTACTCGTAACAGCCTGACCTCTCGCACAGTGCTCTTCTACTTTAGGTGGTGAACGAAAACTTTCGAAGAAAAAATGTTTAGGTATCTGTTTTTGTAATTTCTTGTTACTACCTATATTAGGCTCGAAACATTTCACGGCTACGCCTTAAAACATTGACAATTCTAACGCTGCGCCCGCGCCAGTTCCCAGGCTCTAATTGCGCAGAACGAATTAAAATTTGCATCGGCATTAATTGCTGGCCATTAAGGCTTTATGCTCGTAATTTTGGGAAGTCGTTCGGCTGCTAATGTCTTCACGTCCTACTATTACTTTTATTGACTGTTTGCATCACCTTGCGACACCTCGTATAAGGTCATGTGGGGTAAAATACCCTCTTTGGAGGCTGATACTCATTAAAAAATACGAGGAATATCACTTTGATGCAATAACTTAATGGCATATTGACAACGTAAACATTCATAATCTCCGTACGTCTGGACGTTCGGGGATCGTGAAATTTTGAAAGTTAGCAAATTTCGGAAAAAAAAATCCTTTACTCCAAATAAGATGTAATTAGAGTGACGATTTATGAACAAGCCATTTACGAACTTCAATTTTCGCTGTTATAGCCGTGTACCATTTCATACCCGTATGTAAAAAGGTGGAAGTAATAGATTTATTTCATATATCAAATTTCATGCTGTTTACTTTATTATGAAACGGAATATAATGCTTAGCAATGACTGCGAGACGCAAACTGTGCAACCGAGACTTATCTACACGGGTACAACCACGGGTATGGAGATGGAGTCAGCGAATATTTCCACCGAATCTTTCATATGCGCCCTAATTGCAGTTTAATAAAACTCACTGTGTCGGGCGAGGCCCAACACAGTGAGTTTTATTAAACTGAATATACAATACATAGTATTAATTACAACGACACATCAAGTATTTTCTGTAAACTATAAAGTAGTTTTGCTGACTATGACTGTACATAAAGACCGTATCCGTATGGTTCACTAGCAGGCTCGCAATGCAACTTTGTTTGCACAACGATGTGAAAAGCAATCAACCGCTTTATGATTGAACAGACATACGTCCGGACCGGGGCTATAATCAAATGTTTAGCAAAAAACAAAATGCCGCTTTGCGCAATCTGTTATAAATTAAGGAGTAACTCGCTCCCGATATCAAGTGGTGTTGCTATTTGTTGCACAAATAAGGAGTCAAGTTCTTAGACCGACCAGTTTTACGTGACCTCCGTTAAAAACTAAATTAGGTTAGTTAATAAGTCAACATATACAGCTACGTTTGAGACTTCGGCTCGAGTATTCGGTGCGCGATTGCAATACGAGTAACACTCTGATCTGATATATGGTCCAGCTTGTCTCGAAATTAGTAAAATGTCGCAATCGACGTTTGCTAATAAAATACGTAATTACTACAACTGGTTTGAATAATGTTGATTTCTAATTTTATGGAACCGCTTCGGGAGATCCACCGTGCAAGTAGGCCGAAAGAAATCTACCATAACTCAGAGCAATCGAACGGGTACTTTTTGTAGAACTCGTTGGGCTGTTAAGATGTTATTCTACGAGAGGAGATTTCCGCTGGAGGAAGGCATTTGAGTCCATTTGTTTTTATTTGTCCTGTCGTTTATGCGTCTTTGTGCGTACAGACAAGTAAGTCCGGGGAGAGAGGGTCGTTATTCACAATTACAACTTGCAACACACCTGTACACTTCGCTTCCTTACCTACGAATTCAATGACTTACACAACACTGGTTTTCTAGAGAGATCTACTCGTAATGATGAATGATTTTACAAAATATATTAGATGCGTATGAAACAATGCTCTAAAAGCGGGTTTTCAAGACAGTTAAATCTTGCCACGGGTTGGAAGGAAAATAAAATCATTTGCACTGTTCGCGTAGGTTAGTGAACCTAAATGAAGTGCCATTTGACATACTTTTGTTTGTCCGAAGCGCTTTTGGCATTTAAACAAATATTTTTTCCATTTTTTGTCGGCGTGATCGTAATTGATATCATAATATACGCATACTACATTTCTGCTTCACTGCGCTGAGCAGACTGACAGACTGACAAACTGATATGGTGAAACTGTAAAGTTTTAACTGTTACTAGCTGTGTCTTGGATTTGAACTGGAGCCCGATTCTACATGTTACGGTTTGATCTTACTTTGGAGATCGCTCACTCTGATTGGTGCATCGCATAGCATGCCAAAGAAGCGTCGGGATGGACGTATGTTCACGCGTTGAGTGAACAGAATAACGTCAGAGACAAAAACCACATTACAGGCTAGCATGCACTGGGCCCAAGATAGAGCGGCTTGGAGAGCACTGGTGAGGAGTGTCCACGATCGTCACGTCCCTCAGCCATGAGGATACGACAAGGAAGAGGAAGAGATTAGTGCATGCAAAGTGTAGTGCAAATCGTGCGTGCGTAGCGCGCCAATCATCAAGACGATCGCCAAGTTCGCATCAAAACCATAACAACTTGTTAAATTAGAATCGACCTCCTGGTCACTTACACCTTACACATGTCAAAAAATGCAGAAATCTGTTTCAATAGCCTCAAAACTCACAATCAAAGTTAGCTTTTTCAAGTAAACATTAAACTGCATGGCGGGCTTGACTTGGAACGACAGTAAGTTAGAGCAGCACTTAGCCGGTTGTTCTCGCCTCAGACGTCGGCCATTTTATTCCGAATCGTATTGCGCCGCAAATAGCGAGCCAGTGTTTACAATCATTCACGTAGTTTGTTAAAAGGTTTGTAAAATATTGTCTAGTGCCAATTTTCAATATACAGGGTGGGCCCTGTAACAAAACAAATAAAATAAACAGTAAGTTATTATTATAAGCCAGTAAGTAATTTGTGTCTGTTGAAGTAATTCAGATAACACTAGATTTGTTTTTTTAGTTGCTAAATCTTAATTTATACGTATATATTATATTGATTTTTATTTTACTTAAATTAATTAATAGGTTTTTAATTATACAATAGGTATAGAAATTAAGAATACAGCAGCAAAAAAATTAGTTAAAAAAAAAGATACCTGCACACGCAATATTAAATTCACTTAAGACATTAAACAACCAAAATGCATTGAAGATCCATTACGCATTCTGAGTAGGAACATCTACATAAGTACTTTTACCGACGTGTAGTACATTATTAATTTAGTCACCAGTTCTCTGTATTTCTTTAGGTACCTAGATAGCCTATAACCTCGAAGAGTACAAGCCAAAAAGTATGTCTAAAAATATATGGGTAAAGGAGACTTGTTTAATCTTTTGCTCTTATTTCAGGCCCCACCTCGTATACCAGTAGCTCCCGTGCCCCCAAAGTTCCACCTGTCACGTCGCTGTCGGCCCCGCCCGCAAACATGACACCTCGCTATTCGACACACACAGTAAAAGCATATTTTCGTAATTGGGCCTTTGGGCGCGCTCGCTTGCGTGTTGTGCGCAATTAATCCGACGCTGATTAATCGTGGATAATTTTATGCGAATTAAATTAAAATTGCCGAGCTTCGATTTCCTGGTTTATAACGGTATTGAACTTTATAACGCAAAGTATGCGCTTGATTAATTAAGAGTAGCCTTCAAAAGTAATTGTAACTTTGGGAAAGACACACTTGCTACATTTCGAGTCATTAATGTTCTTGCTTTTAAATTAAGTACCTCTTTACTCAACATATTTTCAGGTTTCATATAGAGTTTGTGCGTAAAGAGGAAAGTCGTGGAAGTTAAGGGAGTTGTAGAATGTATATTCTACGTCTCTTCTCTTTCCGCACAGACTACCTAGTGGTAACCGAGTTTTGTTTTGTTGGTCAACCTTAAAATTGCGTAGGTAACATACGGCGTAATTTGTACTTTAAGACACGTCAAATATTAGGTCTTGATATGATATGGATCGGATATGTGAGTGTCAAAAGTGACGTTTTTGTTTAAAGTTCGATTCGTGCCGTGATTTGCATTATTTAGGTCCTAATGATCCGTCGACGATTTTTTTGGTCCCACAGTATAAAACTTGGAATTACAAAGACCGGAGATTTACATTCAAATTGGTATCAATTTTGACTCACTTTGACATCTTTCACTCGTGCATCGTGCTGATATTTACATTGTACATACAGCAACAACATATCAACGACAGGATTTTTAAGCTAAAATATTTCTTTTTAGTTAAAATTAGTAATATTTTCTTACTGACCGAACACAAGTATATAACATGAACCTACAGCGTCTCGTCATGACTTCAGGTCATTTCAGTGTGTTGCGCGCGTCTCGTCAGCGCACAAAGGCGCGCGAGACGGGGATTTACTACGATCGATACTGCCGCCTAACTAACCTACCCAAATACGGAGGCGTCAAGCGACCGCAAGTGTTAACGATACCTTACAACAGTTACGACCAGGTACATCTCCATAAATATAGGTAACAGAAATATACATAGACAAGGAAAAACATAGAAGTAATACAAAATAGTGTTGGCCGCAGTTTTGACAGTTGAAGCAAATGATGCTGTACAGCGTTAATAATTTGTATTTAATAATAATTGTCATAATTCTGTAAATGTACATGCAACACATTGACATTATCTCGCCCTAATGTGTCCCGGTCTTATAAAAAAAACAGGTTCCATAATATGGTTAGTAAGTCTTAACTTAAGAACAATATTAGATTAGACTATTATTTTAAAGGAAAAAAGAGAAAAAGAAAGCACATTAAATACAATAAATTATAAATTAAAATAAATTATTAATGAATTAAATATTATTCTGAAATATTAAGTATTTAGGTATGTACTAAAATAATAACATTGACAACCCACCAAACAACAACACAACAAACAAACAAACATAAACATAAACATAAACATTGGCAACCTACGAAGCCGATGGTCCCGGGTTCAAATCCTGGTAAGGGCATTTATTCGTGTGATGAGCATGGATATTTGTTCCTGAGTCATGGGTGTTTTCTTTGTATTTAAGTATTTATAAATATTTATATATTATATATATCGTTGTCTAAGTACCCTCAACACAAGCCTTATTGAGGTTACTGCTGTGGGATTTAGTCAATTTGTGTAATAATGTCCTATAATATTTATTTTATTTTTTACAATAACTCGCCTAATGGCCATGGCATGGCATATTCTGTGCATGGTATCTAAATGGATGTCCTACAGCTTACGAACAATACGAACCTACCGAAAAGCACGTGTAGTTAGTTGTACGACGCGTAATAGTCGTTATAGTCGGAAATTTATTGCGTTCCAAGTACCCGTGGACTTGGAACGTAATAAACTTCCAACTTCTACTACACAATTTTGATATTCATAATGAATACTGTTTTTATATGAATATCAAAATTATCTTGACTATCTATTTATTACTGCATCAATACAAAATATTGAATCAAACTTGAGGAGTAAATTCAGTATGGGTGACATGAAATCTTAAATTGGCCCGTTGTCGTGCCAACAGTGTTAGAAACAGTTGAATTAGGAAACGATCCGATCTCGAGGCCTGAATGGAACGCGAGGCCCTAATGGTGATAGATTGGCGTTGTTTCTTTTACCGCTGCAAATAGCGGGACATGCCAATAGTGCCAACACAATCGAGCCTGGGCATAAGTCTAGGCTCCAAAAATGGCCTAATGTTGATTCATGGCTTTGGGAATACTGTTTATCAAATCGGTGGGAATTGTTTATGGATTGTAAATGCTACTTCAAACGTCAAAGTCAAAACGTGTAGTGCTATGGATATTTGAGATACAAGTGGGGAAACATAAACCGAGAGTCGGTAATCTAGAATGAGTGAAGTGTTCTATTCCGACATGAGATAGAGATTTCGGATTATTATTAGCCTGGTACCCCTGCATACATGTTTGGACATATCCACAAAAATATACACCGTACCTATAGTGCATTAAATATGTGATAGGTTAACAAAAGGCCCAAAAAACCATTTGGACTGCAAATGGTTATTGGTTAATAAGTAATTTAAGGGGTTGTTTCTGTGACAAAACTTTGCGTAACGGGTATTAAACGATTAAAATAGCGACGTCTATATTTCGCTTGTTCAAGGCACTGGCATTACTGGCATTTTTATAATCATATGATATCTATAATAAATCATCCAGATGCTAGCATTGTAAAATATTATCAACAATGTTGTCCACCATAAAACATTTTACCCGTTTTAATGACTCATCATGCGCCTCGCTTTTAACCATGATTGATACAACCGTGTATTATTTACGGCGTACTTCAGTATTTACGGCCTTTCTAATGGTCCTCGCACACTTATTCGGATTCGCGAGTGGATCCTAAGCATCGCTCAGTGTCGGGCGCGGCACGACGCCGCTATCGCGCGATTTACACCTCGCTGACACTTGTGAACAAATGCACGCTACCGCCAAGATAAGGCAGGTAGCTGCATCTACTTTTAAGAATCAAAATTTGATTTGATATTGATTTGACATTAGCCAGAGATATACAATTATACATAGCTAAAGATCTTGCATATGTGTTTGACGCTCAAATATGTGAATGTTTGCTAGAAAATTGGCAAATAATTGTATGCCGGTAAGGATAGGTACATTTCTGCTGTGTTAACAAATTAGCGCATCAGTTATATCTGCTAGACAGGTCTTATAGCATCCTTATCTGTGTAGGAACATCCCCCACCCACAATTCGCTAAGCATTTTGCTTGTATTATATTGTATACGTACACGTGATATCCACTGTAAAGATAATACTCTTTGTTCAAGTAGGCCTGGCAATAAGCAATTCGAATAGTCATTTAAATTTAATACATGCTTAATGATAATAATGATTTTGAAATCATCAAAGCAATTTATTGATGCAGTTTATATCTTCGAGTAAAGTCACTTCAATATCAAGGTGAGATTTTAATAGGTTGAAATAGGCAGTGTGTGCAGATGCGCCTGCGTTCATTTGTTTCAGGATTTCTCTTCGCATTTGAATGGAATGCACGTGATCTGTTTGATCGCAGGTGCTGTTGACACACTCAATACATATGTATTTAGATAGGTACTTGTGAATCCTATAATGTGCGGCGCTAGGGGTTGTAATTGATACTTAGAAGCTCGGTTATATACTAAATGCTCTTTTGAAGATATACAGGGTTTATATAGTAGTCATCTACGTGCATTGACATATAGTTGACAATTAACAAATGCATAAATAATTATTATTTAAGTCCTTCAATTTGGTCGTAACCTTTTCATACGTTGAAACTCTACGTCAAGCCCACACTACAGTTCTTCTTATGAAAAAAATGCATAATGGATACATTTTCACGTAGAAGTTAAGAATGAACTGCGCCAAATTATCAATTATATCAAGAACTAATCACTGGCTCTGACTCCGTTCGCATACAATTTGTTAAACTGCACCCCTTCCCTTCCCCTCAGTATTTCCGCATAGACCTTCAACCCCCATTTAAAAGTGTTATATGCGTATAGTCGGTGTAAGAAGTAAATTTTGATAGATATGAATTGACCCTTATATATATGACATTATTACAACTATCAACAGTTAAACGGCAGGTCTTTAGCTTCGTAAATATAAGGGTCAATATTTACTTCTTATATTACAAAGACTGTAGCAGTAACAAATGTTTAAAGGCTAGAAAATGATGATACAACCATGCGGCCCAGTCTTATTTTTTAAGTTTTTAAGCCACCTATTGTCCCCTATCCCTCCTATTCTAAAATTTCTAGGTGCAAAGTGTTCTCAACTTATATGAAAAGGATTCTTAGTAGCTGTTGGTAAGCTATAAATAGTGGCGGCCATAACCCAGCGTATAATGCAGCAGGTCCGCGCTGTGCGACGGCCGTGAAATCGCACACAATGTCGTGCGACCAGTCGCTGCGTGAAATCGCATATAATATCGCACGACTGGTCGCGGGAGCTGCGGCGACGGTGTATTATTTATTTGCATAGCTCTAAAATAAATTAGGGACACGTCAATACACTGAAACAGTATAAAAAGTTGGTATTTAAAAAACAACGGGTGGTCATATCATTGAAAAGCAAAGCTTTAGGTAATACCATCACCATAGCTGTAAATATCACTTAAAATTAGATCACGATTTTTGATGGCACCATGCTGAGTTGTAATTATTTTACTGTGTTTATTTGCATCATAGGTACACTATCTACCTACTTACAGTACTTACCTATCTCATATAATTTATTTTCTTATAATGCTTTAGTAGCAGTAGTAATAGTAGTAAAACACTTTATTGTACAAACAGAAACATAAAACAAGAAAAAACACACATCATTTGTACAAAGGCGAACTTATCTCTTTCCGGGATCTCTTCCAGTTAACCTCTTCTTTTTTTAGGTTATTTTAGTAGTTACAAAAGATTTGAAGATGTTAGGATTCTAGGTGTATATCCAATATTATATCATTTGAAATATCTGATTAAACACCAAACGAAAGCAACACAGTAATAGGAATATAGATAAACGCAGCAAAAAGGTCTCAATTAAATCGACAATATCATCAAGTGCCAAGTAAATATGAGACATTCGAACAGCGACGCAGTAAAACATTTCACCAGCTTCATTCTCGGTCCCAGTAAAAACACACAAAGAAACCCGTCGGCACCTGTCATAATTTCTTCGCACGTATATGGCAGGATTCATATGAAGTTAATTCAATTTAGTGTGGGAGCCGTTTCCTGAGGAGACATCCTGTTCACGCAGCATTCTTCGCGTTACTTACAGAGCCTAAGACATTCAATACTAAGGTCTTTCATCACAAGTAGTTTCTACAAACGTACAGGGCACGTTTAGTACTTGGTGCGTGCTTGGTACCTAGGCGATTAGAATAGCGACAGAGCAGGATTTATGCATTTCACGCCTCTCAGCAGCGCGTCGTCGCTTGCGCACAAAGCGCGGATCAGGGCGTTATTCCAACTACTTGCCATGGTAGTTCAGATATAGTGTGAGCCAGTTTTAATGCGCTTTCTATTATTAAGGATCTTTAAGTCACGTTACACTGGTTATTTCGAGAAACCAGATCAGCAGTAGTGGGAACGAAGGAACAGAGAGATCACTATGCCACATGACTTATGAGTTAGTTTGTGAGAAGTTTGTGGCGACTCAATGGGGATTAACGCTGAATGAAATGAAAGGATCGCGTTTCTATTTTAGTCCAGAAATATCTTTCAAAGCTTTAGATCCGTTTTGTTTGGACTGAATAAGTTCAGCTTAAGTTTGACGGCAATTTATAATGCTGTTAGCTTATGGAAAAAATACCACGAGTTCTTTAACCTTAAGCGTAATATAAGTAACTTACTTATGTAATTTATACTACTATAGAAATCTTTGAAATATATTTTTTTTAATACTACGTCGGTGGCAAACAAGCATACGGCCCGCCTGATGGTAAGCAGTCTCCGTAGCCTATGTACGCCTGCAACTCCAGAGGAGTTACATGCGCGTTGCCGACCCTAAACCCGCCCCCCCTCGTTGAGCTCTGGCAACCTTACTCACCGGCAGGAACACAACACTATGAGTAGGGTCTAGTGTTATTTGGCTGCTGTTTTCTGTAAGGTGGAGGTATATCCATTAGACGCTGTCAGACATGGCACTATGTAGTCAAGGATTGCCACTCCCTAATAGTACCACCAACAATGGGAGAATATTAGGTACACATCGAAAAAGTAACATAACTGATTAAACACGAAGATGATATCACTGACCAGCACTATGTGATGTATGTAGTTATGTTCTACTTCTGTAATCAAAATATAGATTATCCAGAGCAAATACAAGATACCGGATTACTAATGCTTATCCAAGCAGCCAGCATGGAAGATGGAACGTGCCATTAAAAGCAATAAAGCTGCAGCTCCCGCCGTCAGACCCCCCTTCTCCCCAATATAAGAGTCGATCTTTCCCACAATGAGGGGTCGTTACGTCTTATTCGCGCAACTTATCAGTGCCAACGTAATTTCCAAACAGTTTACTCGCCATTACAAGTATCTGAGGTATCGTATCATATCGCGAAGGGCCGATACGATCGGTTTGCGCTCGCTCCATACTGAGCTCGCATTCACAAAGCAGACTCAATAATTTTTTATAGAAGCCAGAATAAGTCTCACTCACTTCGAAATTGTCACAAATTGTCGTGTATATAGTACTTAACTAAAAAATATATATTTCTTGACCGAAATATTTCTGGCATGGCAACAGGCAACACAAGGCCATGGTTCGTCATCGTCAACAAAGTAGTTTTCATAACACCTGTTTCACAAAATATTACGGTCATAGAATAATTTAATTTTTAACGGTCTTATAGGTATAAGTAGGTAATGAATTTATAATTTTAAACTCTTAAATTTGGAAAGTCGTTTAATTTAAATATGTGTCATACATAGTGTGAAAAACACAACTTGTCCACCACCAGGAAAATTATATTCATCCTTTTCTTTTGGGTGCCAGTACTAACATAAGAAAAAGCTAGTATGATTTTTTCTGTCTACTAACTAGTAAGTAGTAACCATACTGCCTTTTTCTTATGTTAGTACTGGCAATTTATAGTTACTTATAACAAAGAAGGAGGCAAAAGAGATAAAAAATTACCTCGGAATTATGATTTAAGTATCGTTCGAAACATTTAATTGCAAGAATGCAGGTCAAAAAAGTTACATAAACGGTACATACAGAGTTCCAGATCCATTCCGCGACATAATGGCATGCAAAATTATTTACATTCTTAATTTTAATTCTAAGCTTCGTTCTAAATTAATGTTCATTAATTCATTTAATCAACGACATCTAGTATTTCATTTAATGTCGTCAACAATGAACAACGAATTTTAAACCAAATTATACTGGAAATAGCTAAAGGACGAGTACAAAACGTTTGGTAAACAGATGGGCTGCACAATACGGCCAGCAAGGATTTATTGGGAGATATTACTGGCCGCCGCTTGCTTCATTCACATTCACAATTCGCTAAGCATTTTGCTTGTATTATATTGTATACGTACACGTGATATCCACTGTAAAGATAATACTCTTTGTTCAAGTAGGCCTGGCAATAAGCAATTCGAATAGTCATTTAAATTTAATACATGCTTAATGATAATAATGATTTTGAAATCATCAAAGCAATTTATTGATGCAGTTTATATCTTCGAGTAAAGTCACTTCAATATCAAGGTGAGATTTTAATAGGTTGAAATAGGCAGTGTGTGCAGATGCGCCTGCGTTCATTTGTTTCAGGATTTCTCTTCGCATTTGAATGGAATGCACGTGATCTGTTTGATCGCAGGTGCTGTTGACACACTCAATACATATGTATTTAGATAGGTACTTGTGAATCCTATAATGTGCGGCGCTAGGGGTTGTAATTGATACTTAGAAGCTCGGTTATATACTAAATGCTCTTTTGAAGATATACAGGGTTTATATAGTAGTCATCTACGTGCATTGACATATAGTTGACAATTAACAAATGCATAAATAATTATTATTTAAGTCCTTCAATTTGGTCGTAACCTTTTCATACGTTGAAACTCTACGTCAAGCCCACACTACAGTTCTTCTTATGAAAAAAATGCATAATGGATACATTTTCACGTAGAAGTTAAGAATGAACTGCGCCAAATTATCAATTATATCAAGAACTAATCACTGGCTCTGACTCCGTTCGCATACAATTTGTTAAACTGCACCCCTTCCCTTCCCCTCAGTATTTCCGCATAGACCTTCAACCCCCATTTAAAAGTGTTATATGCGTATAGTCGGTGTAAGAAGTAAATTTTGATAGATATGAATTGACCCTTATATATATGACATTATTACAACTATCAACAGTTAAACGGCAGGTCTTTAGCTTCGTAAATATAAGGGTCAATATTTACTTCTTATATTACAAAGACTGTAGCAGTAACAAATGTTTAAAGGCTAGAAAATGATGATACAACCATGCGGCCCAGTCTTATTTTTTAAGTTTTTAAGCCACCTATTGTCCCCTATCCCTCCTATTCTAAAATTTCTAGGTGCAAAGTGTTCTCAACTTATATGAAAAGGATTCTTAGTAGCTGTTGGTAAGCTATAAATAGTGGCGGCCATAACCCAGCGTATAATGCAGCAGGTCCGCGCTGTGCGACGGCCGTGAAATCGCACACAATGTCGTGCGACCAGTCGCTGCGTGAAATCGCATATAATATCGCACGACTGGTCGCGGGAGCTGCGGCGACGGTGTATTATTTATTTGCATAGCTCTAAAATAAATTAGGGACACGTCAATACACTGAAACAGTATAAAAAGTTGGTATTTAAAAAACAACGGGTGGTCATATCATTGAAAAGCAAAGCTTTAGGTAATACCATCACCATAGCTGTAAATATCACTTAAAATTAGATCACGATTTTTGATGGCACCATGCTGAGTTGTAATTATTTTACTGTGTTTATTTGCATCATAGGTACACTATCTACCTACTTACAGTACTTACCTATCTCATATAATTTATTTTCTTATAATGCTTTAGTAGCAGTAGTAATAGTAGTAAAACACTTTATTGTACAAACAGAAACATAAAACAAGAAAAAACACACATCATTTGTACAAAGGCGAACTTATCTCTTTCCGGGATCTCTTCCAGTTAACCTCTTCTTTTTTTAGGTTATTTTAGTAGTTACAAAAGATTTGAAGATGTTAGGATTCTAGGTGTATATCCAATATTATATCATTTGAAATATCTGATTAAACACCAAACGAAAGCAACACAGTAATAGGAATATAGATAAACGCAGCAAAAAGGTCTCAATTAAATCGACAATATCATCAAGTGCCAAGTAAATATGAGACATTCGAACAGCGACGCAGTAAAACATTTCACCAGCTTCATTCTCGGTCCCAGTAAAAACACACAAAGAAACCCGTCGGCACCTGTCATAATTTCTTCGCACGTATATGGCAGGATTCATATGAAGTTAATTCAATTTAGTGTGGGAGCCGTTTCCTGAGGAGACATCCTGTTCACGCAGCATTCTTCGCGTTACTTACAGAGCCTAAGACATTCAATACTAAGGTCTTTCATCACAAGTAGTTTCTACAAACGTACAGGGCACGTTTAGTACTTGGTGCGTGCTTGGTACCTAGGCGATTAGAATAGCGACAGAGCAGGATTTATGCATTTCACGCCTCTCAGCAGCGCGTCGTCGCTTGCGCACAAAGCGCGGATCAGGGCGTTATTCCAACTACTTGCCATGGTAGTTCAGATATAGTGTGAGCCAGTTTTAATGCGCTTTCTATTATTAAGGATCTTTAAGTCACGTTACACTGGTTATTTCGAGAAACCAGATCAGCAGTAGTGGGAACGAAGGAACAGAGAGATCACTATGCCACATGACTTATGAGTTAGTTTGTGAGAAGTTTGTGGCGACTCAATGGGGATTAACGCTGAATGAAATGAAAGGATCGCGTTTCTATTTTAGTCCAGAAATATCTTTCAAAGCTTTAGATCCGTTTTGTTTGGACTGAATAAGTTCAGCTTAAGTTTGACGGCAATTTATAATGCTGTTAGCTTATGGAAAAAATACCACGAGTTCTTTAACCTTAAGCGTAATATAAGTAACTTACTTATGTAATTTATACTACTATAGAAATCTTTGAAATATATTTTTTTTAATACTACGTCGGTGGCAAACAAGCATACGGCCCGCCTGATGGTAAGCAGTCTCCGTAGCCTATGTACGCCTGCAACTCCAGAGGAGTTACATGCGCGTTGCCGACCCTAAACCCGCCCCCCCTCGTTGAGCTCTGGCAACCTTACTCACCGGCAGGAACACAACACTATGAGTAGGGTCTAGTGTTATTTGGCTGCTGTTTTCTGTAAGGTGGAGGTATATCCATTAGACGCTGTCAGACATGGCACTATGTAGTCAAGGATTGCCACTCCCTAATAGTACCACCAACAATGGGAGAATATTAGGTACACATCGAAAAAGTAACATAACTGATTAAACACGAAGATGATATCACTGACCAGCACTATGTGATGTATGTAGTTATGTTCTACTTCTGTAATCAAAATATAGATTATCCAGAGCAAATACAAGATACCGGATTACTAATGCTTATCCAAGCAGCCAGCATGGAAGATGGAACGTGCCATTAAAAGCAATAAAGCTGCAGCTCCCGCCGTCAGACCCCCCTTCTCCCCAATATAAGAGTCGATCTTTCCCACAATGAGGGGTCGTTACGTCTTATTCGCGCAACTTATCAGTGCCAACGTAATTTCCAAACAGTTTACTCGCCATTACAAGTATCTGAGGTATCGTATCATATCGCGAAGGGCCGATACGATCGGTTTGCGCTCGCTCCATACTGAGCTCGCATTCACAAAGCAGACTCAATAATTTTTTATAGAAGCCAGAATAAGTCTCACTCACTTCGAAATTGTCACAAATTGTCGTGTATATAGTACTTAACTAAAAAATATATATTTCTTGACCGAAATATTTCTGGCATGGCAACAGGCAACACAAGGCCATGGTTCGTCATCGTCAACAAAGTAGTTTTCATAACACCTGTTTCACAAAATATTACGGTCATAGAATAATTTAATTTTTAACGGTCTTATAGGTATAAGTAGGTAATGAATTTATAATTTTAAACTCTTAAATTTGGAAAGTCGTTTAATTTAAATATGTGTCATACATAGTGTGAAAAACACAACTTGTCCACCACCAGGAAAATTATATTCATCCTTTTCTTTTGGGTGCCAGTACTAACATAAGAAAAAGCTAGTATGATTTTTTCTGTCTACTAACTAGTAAGTAGTAACCATACTGCCTTTTTCTTATGTTAGTACTGGCAATTTATAGTTACTTATAACAAAGAAGGAGGCAAAAGAGATAAAAAATTACCTCGGAATTATGATTTAAGTATCGTTCGAAACATTTAATTGCAAGAATGCAGGTCAAAAAAGTTACATAAACGGTACATACAGAGTTCCAGATCCATTCCGCGACATAATGGCATGCAAAATTATTTACATTCTTAATTTTAATTCTAAGCTTCGTTCTAAATTAATGTTCATTAATTCATTTAATCAACGACATCTAGTATTTCATTTAATGTCGTCAACAATGAACAACGAATTTTAAACCAAATTATACTGGAAATAGCTAAAGGACGAGTACAAAACGTTTGGTAAACAGATGGGCTGCACAATACGGCCAGCAAGGATTTATTGGGAGATATTACTGGCCGCCGCTTGCTTCATTTCGTGTGGCGATGTAGATAGCGATGCGATACTACACAACACACATTCTGCGTCGATGACGAAATTATTGCAATTTAACCTTACATACTTGCAGCACGAAAACTTTACGCCATCCCAGGTCAAAATGCGTACAAAGTAATGGTATGTTATGAACCGTATAAAAAAAAAAAAAACTTTATTTAGTACCATAAAAGTAACAACTGCTTACATTTGGACAACGCTAATTTAGGTATACATATATTATATATGCACTAAAGGCTAAAGGTACACATCATTTAATTTGTTTAAACATAGGAGTAGGTAAGCGTCTTCTGTTCCCCGTACTAGTTATATAACTGTATCACGGTGGAACAGCATTCGCCGTTCTATTAGTTTTCTCTAGATTTTATCTGTAAGTGTTTGACAAAAAGTAATTTATATAAAACAAACATAATTCATTTCTTATAACGATTACCCAAACACGGGTGATCCTAACTTAATGAGTTTATGGTGATGTAGGTACCATGTAGGCAGGTATCAGAAGGTTCTTGGAGTGAAAGACGTTTTTAGCTATGTACAAGATTGAATGAATTTATTTACAAAAATGCGCGTAATTTATACAAAATTAGAGAAATGTAAGAAAGAGATCTATATACAGGAAAGAGCGTGATAAATAATAGTAGCCGCGCGGGACGCGCGGGGTGAGGTGCGCGGGGCGCGAGGTTGCGGCGCGTGGCCGCGGCATTCGCGCGCGCCTATAAAATAAAGCGAGCCAACGTTCCCGTCCTTTTCTCGGCCGGCCTCCGTAGGGTGCACATCGTGTCGTCGGTGCGCCGTGTCCCGCTCCGCTGCTTGATACTCGCTGGTAGAAGACACGAAGAGGATGCTGCAGGCTCCGCATATGCATAAACTGCCCTTGTCAGGGCAACATAAAACTGCTCTTGTTAGAGCAAACGTCACCGTTTCTCTGCTTAAGAGGAATTCCTAGTTGCGATTTTTCCATACAAACGCTCTCGACTGATTCCTCCCTGGATTTTTAACCTAGAGCAGTGATTTTTTCAAATAAGATCAATATCATCAATATCTGTGCCGCTATGTTTTGCTTTTTTGGATTATTTTATTTTGAAGAAAGATACAGCGCCTCGAAAATCACAAAAACGGCTCAATTGAATTGGCTGTAAAAAAAGGCACAGTATACAAATATGACAAAAAATATCCAAAAAATCAAAACATAGCGGCATAGATTATTTCTTCCTCTTGCAATTTCCAAAATTTCATAATGATTAGTTGCGTTTTGGAGGAGGAAACAGTCGAGAGCGAAACCTCGATTATTGAGTTTTTTGCGAGTGAATTTCGGTCCGAGCTGCAGTTGTCCCTATCGCACGAATTGGAGGCGGAGACAGTTTCTAAATATACGTACACAGAAAGAATAGTGATGGGCATAACATCCTTATAGGGATTGCAGAACCGGTACTGTTTTAAAGAACCGGGATTTCCCGGTACTATCGGAACTGGTCTAATTATTTCATTATTTTAAATAAAACGACAGCATTTTGCGATTTGACCACCTTTCGTATTATAATTTAATAATCACATTTTCTTTTATTACGTAGTAGGCATTTTTTTTTAGAAATATAGTATTTTACATTGCTCACACTTGTGCGTCACAAGTAAAAGATAACTACTTTGATGTTTGCCACTAGATAGCAAATTTAATGAAATTACATTGACGAGGGGATTTATATATAAGTATCGCAGTCGTATTGTATAATCCGCCGTATTACATTACGGCTAGCCGATATCAAAATAAGGGCCATTTTGAAATGCGGCGGTTCAACGATTAAGGTATGTTGGGTAAATACCGGATGCGGGTGAAGAACGTAGGACATTCATTTCCCCCTAATTTGGCTTTATTTTTTAATGTTGGCAACATTGTGTAAGACGCCATTTCATTGCGCCTCGACTGTCAGTGTCCCCGCGTCGCTCAGGGAGTCGGGCTTGTGCTATGTGCAATCACAGAGAGCAAGGTAAATTTCGCGAATTCTTCCTTCTATCCGATCTTCGCTCTGTAATTTATTTTGCGTATTGTGATGAAACTGTGTTTGTTTCTGTAATTGTGTTAACAGACTTAGCACTGCTGTAGACCGATATCCGATCTTGACCCTTCCAGGTAAAGATCGGACCAGAAACAATCAGATCTTTACCTATTTAAAAAACAGCAGTGATTTCATCAAATTTTCTTCAATTTACCTACTGACCTTAATTATCACATTTATTGTTTTCTTGATCACACTTTCGTACCATTATTTTTTTTATCCAGTACCACTACCAGCGCGACGGTTACTGACAATGTAATTTTTTTAATTTCCGCAACCCAAAGGTTGCCTTTTAGCGATAAGACCGCATGTTGTTTACCTGTGCTTATGTGTATGTTTTCTTTTGTATTGTTTTCTTTTATTGAGGTGTGCAATAAAGAGTATTTATATTGTATAGGGATGATGATACATGTTGAAATTTATAACAAAATCGAGTAAAATAGATAGCAAATGAGCAATTTTTCGCAATAAAGTACCTACACATACGGATGCATATGTAGATGTGCACGCATACATACATTGCTAGTTTCGGATACAAAATAGAGATAGGGCTTCGAAATTAGTTTCCTTAAAATGCTTCAAGAGGGCTCTCTTTTCCTATATATTTACTTTACTCTTTACATACGATCCTTACATTTTATCAAAAAAAAAAGATTGTATATCAACTATATAATATATATATACATAATTGCAAAATTAAACCAACAAAATCGCAATTTTAATTATTTTCGATACTTCAAGATGGGCTCTCAGTGACCTTGACCTTGTTAAAGAAATACTTAGTTTTTTTTATTTCTAAGTTTGATTCTTATTTTTTGGCGACCTTCATTAAAAATGTCTGGGCACGATTATTTTTTATTATGATTTTTGTCCCTCCTACTTAAGTACTTAATATCTTCCAGTACATTCCATTCAATAAACAATACATTTACACTTTCCCTAAACCTGTACAGTTCACGAAATCTTAAATTGTCAAAACTTCGCAACGTATCTATTATTTTAGTGGTTTTTTTTTATTACTTCGGGTAAACCTTACAATAAGAGGTTTCTTAGCACATTGTTTACTTATCAAATTGCCTTATGACATAGGTATCAAAGTTTGAGAGCCACAATTTTACCAATTTTTGTATCAGGGTTAAGATCGGATACAAAAGGACCTATTTCTTTGTGATACCTTATTCTCTTTCCATTAGAAGCAACTTTTTTTCACCATCCAATGTTCTCCCTTGATGGCAAAACACTCGTTACCCTAAAAAAAAGTATGTCTCATCTTTACACAGGTACAAAACTAAAACCGTTCTATATTGAAGATTACCAAAATTCAGGCCGAATCTACGGTTATTATTTAAAGATTCGCTACGTACTTCAAGAATCTGTCACGTGTTGAGATCTCGAAAAAACATTTTTTCACGAGTTCTCTCAATTGGTCCCAAAATTGTCCGGCATTATTTTATTTAATCATTTATTTCGGATAACAAGACCCATACATTACTTATTACACAATATAATAATAAAAACAGAAACATTTAAAAATTAATAATAAAAAAAAACATACTATCCCAACATACTTTACCCAGATTGTCATTGCGATACGTTCTTCAATAAGGCGGCCCAAGTTTAGCCCCATCGTACTACAAGTTAAATAGATTGTAGTTTAACCATAGGTATATTAATTATACCTACTTACAAAATTTCAGAACACACCATGATCACTCCCAACTTACTGATACGGATAGGTACAGTCAAGTGTAAAAATATAGGTGTACACATCTTACTCAAAAATATGTTCTATAGCATCTTATTCCAGTGTAATAAGAGCGTAGTACCATATTTATGAGACGATTCTTTCGATACATTGTTTTGCACTTGACTGTACGACGACAACCGAAGCTGAGACATCATTCTTTTTTGCAGTTTTTACCTATATGGTAATTAATATCAATCAATCAATCAATCATTTATTATTTCGTCATCATAGGTGTAAAATACATTTAGTACAGGTGATAGGGTGTTTGGTATTAGGGTGTAATAGATACAGTATAATATAAAAATGAAAAACAATATTACGTGGTAACAACAAAAACAACTTGCGTCGGGCAGCGCAGAATAAATTCCGTCTGGCTCGCGGGCGATGTCGACGGAACGGCGCGCAATGAGCGAGCGCACGAGTCTCGCGTCTGTGTGCGCGCACTCACACTTAGATAGCTCCGGCTCCCGCCCACCGCAGCGCGACAGAAACATAGCTTCAAAAATTCGAGATTTGAAAAGTTGCTCAGCTAGGAATTGCTCTTAACCGCAGAGTGTCAATCGATCGATCTATAAACTGTTCTTATCAGAACAATTTCACTGTTTCTATAACGGACACGACGTCGGTCGATGTATATGTTTAAGTATGTATATATGTCCCCACAGGCTCCCTCTCAAGCGAAGCGTACCGGCAGGCGAATAGTGCGGCCTCGGCGTGTTGTGCTTGTGCTTACTTGAGTGGTCGTGGTTGTGTCGGGTCCGTTTCTTCTTTTCAGGATGCCTTTTTTCTGTTGTTGGTTGTTGTTGTTGTCGTTTTTGGTGTCTTGTGATGTCGGTAAACTCGGTGATAGCGTAGGTTGCGTAGTACTCGATGTTGTCGTAGGTATGTTCGTTGCGGTCGTTGAACTTGTAGTTGTAGGTATATCTGTTGCGCTCGTAGATGTAGGTATATCTTGCTCGGTGTCGGCGATGATAAATGCGGGTTTTAGGCGGTCGATCGAAATGTTCATCTGGCGGTTAGGTAGCTGCAGGGTGAATACTTTATCGTTGCGTTTTAGTACTCGGTAGGGTCCGTCGTAAGGTGCTTGTAACGGCTTCTTTACAGCGTCGACTCGTACGAATACTTGTTCGCAGGTTTGAAGGTCACGGTGGACGAATATAGGCCTCTTGGTGCTATGTGGGATCGTTGATATCGGCGTTAGGCTTTGTAGTGTCGCTCGAAGTTTCTCGACGAATTCGGAGTCCATGGTGACGTCATCGCGCGTAGGTAATAATAGTTCGCCGGGTAATCGTACACTGCAGCCGTAAGTGAGTAGGGCTGGGCTTACACCGGTGTCTGTTCGTAGTGCGGCTCGTAGTCCAAGTAGAACACTAGGTATTGTGTCGATCCATGACTTCTCGCTTTGTAGTCTAGCTTTGAGTGCGGCCTTGAGACTTCTATGGAAACGTTCTATCATAGCGTTCGATTCAGGGTGGTACGGCGTTGAACGGGTTCTTTCGATGCCGAGTAGGCGTGTGAGTGACGCAAATACTCGACTTTCGAATTGCCGTCCTTGATCGGTCGTGATCGTAGCGGGGCAGCCGAAGCGGGAAATCCAGCCTTCGTATAGTGCTTTGGCGACGTCTTCGGCGGTGATCTCGCATAAAGGTATCGCTTCGGGCCATCTAGTTGCGCGATCGATCATTGTGAGTAAGTAGCGATGTCCACTGGCGGCCGTAGGTAGAGGTCCTACAAGGTCGATGTGTATATGTTCGAACCTTGTAGTTGGCGGGAAACTTGAAAGAGGGCTTGAAGTGTGTCGTTGAATCTTGGCGCGTTGGCAGTGTACGCATACTTTTGCCCATTTGCCTACATCGGCATTTAGGCCGGGCCAAAAGTAGCGTTGTGCGACGAGTTTTCGTGACGTTTTGATTCCGGGATGACTGATGTTATGTACTGCGTTGAAAGCGGCACGGCGATACTCTTCTGGTACGTAAGGTCGTAAGTGCGGCGTTGATGTTTCGCAGAATAGTTTGTAGGTAGTTCCGGGAATTTCAACTTGTTTTATTATTAAGTTATCTTGCTGTGCGAGTGTTTTGATTGTGTTGCTATCTCGCTCTTGCGCTTCTGCCAGTAGTTTGTAGTCGATCGGAGATGGACAGGAGATGGCTTCGATGCGAGATAGGGCGTCGGCAGCGGCGTTTTGGGTTCCAGGAATGTGTCGTATATCGGTTGTAAATTCACTAATATACAACAGCTGACGAGTGCGGCGCGGTGACTCGTTGTTTGTACTTGTTTTCGTAAATGCGTATGTAAGCGGTTTGTGGTCGGTGAATATGATCAATTCTCTTCCTTCGAACATTTTTCTGAAGTGCTTCGTACTTAGGTAGATAGCGAGTAGCTCACGGTCGAAAGTGCTGTATCTAGTCTGGGCGTCGGAGAATTTCTGGGAAAAATAGCCAAGTGGTTGCCAAGCGTCGTTGACGAATTGGTTTAACGAAGCTCCCGCGGCTTTGTCGCTTGCGTCACAGAAGATTGCTAGCGGTGCGTGGTGGGAGGGGTGCGCGAGCAAGGCGGCGTTTTGTATGCTCACTTTGCGCGCGTTGAATGCTTCGTCGGCTTCGTTGTCCCAGCTGATTTCTGTCTTGTCGCGCTTCTTCGCATTGTGTAGGTATTTGCAGAGCGGTGCTTGAATCTGTGCGGCGTTTTTGATGTTTTCGCGGTAAAAATTCAACATGCCGAGAAATCTTCGAAGTTCGTCGATGTTTTTCGGCTTAGGGTAGTCGATGATTGTTTGCACTTTTTCGGTAGGCGGTCGTATGCCATCTTTGCTGACTTCGTAGCCCAAGAATTTGACCGATGGCTGACCGAATACGCATTTCGACGGGTTGATTGTTATGCCGTAGTCTTCGAGTCGGCGTAGTACGGCGCGTAGGTGTTGCTCGTGTGTTTTTTCGTCGGCCGATGCAACAAGTAGGTCGTCGACGAATGGGAACACGAAGTCAAGGTCGCGTAGTACTTCGTGAATAAAGCGTTGAAACGTCTGTCCGCAGTTTTTGAGTCCGGGGCACATTCTCGGAAATTCGAATAGGCCGAATGGTGTTATGATGGCGCTCTTCTCGACATCTTGCTCTGCTATTGGTAGTTGCTGGTATGCGCGGTTGAGGTCCAATGTTGAGAATATTTGTTTGCCGGCGAGTTGGTAGGTAAAATCACGTATGCGTGGGATTGGGTAGCGGTCGGGCTTAGTGATTGCGTTAAGCCGTCGGTAATCTCCACACACACGTAATTCGCCGTTCTTCTTAGGTACCACGTGAAGAGGTGATGCCCAAGGGCTTTTGCTTGGTCTGCATAGGCCCTGCTCCATCATGTTGGCAAATTCCTTCTTCACGAGTTCGTAGCGGTGCGGTGCGATTGGACGTGGTCTGCAGTGAAGTGGTGGTCCAGTTGTTTCAATGAAGTGTTCGACGTTGTGTTTCGGGCTGAGTTTCATGGATGTTAGGCGAGTGGTACCAGGGTAGTCGGCAAGAATGTTGTGGTACGACTGTTGCACGTCTATACTGCGCACGGTAGGTATGTTAGCGTCAGTACAGAGCTGTGCGTTAGTGTACAGTAGGGTCTTGCCGTCGATCAATCTTCTCTTGGTGATGTCCACGACGATGTGGTGGTAGTCCAGGAGATCTGCGCCGATGATGGGTTTCGAAACTGCAGCGATGATGAATTTCCACCGGAATGGTCGGCGTAGGTTGAGATCGAGTTCTAGCGTCTTCTCGCCATAGGTAGGAATGACGGTGTTATTAGCGGCGTAGAGTTGAAATGGAAGTGGTTGCGCCTTCGTGCCGGGTGTCCTTGGTAGAACGGAGATGTTCGCGCCGGTGTCTACCAAGAAGACGAGTTTGCTGGTTCGGTCTCGTACGAAGAGGCGGTGGGATTTGGTGGTAACGCCGGTTTCCGCCGCAGCCAGCGTTACATTTAGTTTTCCGACGCTGGTGATGATGGCGGGATCGGCTTGAAGCTGCACGGTTGTGCGCATTTCTGTGCGTCCATGCCGAAACGTCGATGGTAATGGCAGTACGGCAGTGGTGAGTTTCTTGGGCTACGCGGTCTTCGATCTTGCGATTGAGAGTTGTTACGGGTACGTGATGGAAATCGTCTGCTTGAGCGGCTGTAGCGTTGATTGTAGTTTTCACGCGGTCTCGAGCGAAGCTCGGCGACTTCGAGTGAGAGTCTTCTTATTTCGCCGATGAGGTATTGCGTGTCGAGAGCTGACGCAGTTGGTTGAGGTAGTGGCGGTGGTAACGAAGGTGGTATGACGGCGGGAGGAGCGACTGCGGCGATTTGGTTCGATGATGATGGCGTGTGCTCCATCATTTTGTCGGCGAGCAGCGCGAGGTCCTCGAGCGTAGTTTTGATCTGGAACGCTTCGCTGACGGTGAGCACGGAGCGTACGTGTGGCGGAAGATGATCGAGCCACATCATCTGTATCGTTGTCTCGGGAAACTTGTCCTTATTCAACGTCTGCATCCGTCCTAACAGCTGACTGGGCTTCTGCTCCCCGAGCTCGACCTGAGATAGCAGTTTATTCGTCTGCGCGCTGTTACTCTCCTCGTATACAGAGATGAGTCTGTTTTTTATCGCTGTATAATAATTCTCTTCAGGCGGTGAGTAGATGAGGTCGCTAATGTTCTGTATGTCTTGCTTTTCTAGCTGCGCGATAACTATCTGAGCGAGCTGCGCCTGGCTTCTCTTCAGCTCTGCCGTTGCCGCCTCGAAACTGCAAAACCAGAGTACTGGTTGGTCTCGCCAGAACGGTGGGACGCGAAGAGAGAGCGATATCGCCGCCACGTCGTGGGATAAAGTTGCTGCTGCTGAAGATGGGCTGCTCTCTTCTTGCGGAGTAACGTCGTCCTTCGGGTTGGGAGACATCTTCTTGCTTGATTATCTTCTGCTCAGTCGGTGGTCACCACTATGGTGATGTAGGTACCATGTAGGCAGGTATCAGAAGGTTCTTGGAGTGAAAGACGTTTTTAGCTATGTACAAGATTGAATGAATTTATTTACAAAAATGCGCGTAATTTATAGAATAGAATAGAATAGAATAGAATAGATTTTATTTGTATTAATTGTACATCGTCATATTACCTAAAACTACTGTTTATACGTAACAGTGAGCAAAACAATAATAAATTGATATAATAAATTATAGATATAAAGTATACTAAAAACAAATTAAATTATACATCTTTTCATTAAATTGCATTATAGAAATTTCAATGTCATATAATCGATTACAAATTATAGTTAGCTTAGCCTATATATAATAATTTAATGTTTCGACATATTCATTCATCCAGGAATTCTTTCACCGAGTAATATGCTTTTGTTGAGCAAAACGTTTTGAGCTCACGTGTGAAACGTCGTTCAGTACTCAATTCTTTTATTATTTCGGGTAATTTATTGTAAATTTTTGCACCTATTACCCTTAAGGACTTCCCTGACTTCTGAAGTCTATGCGCGGGAACTGACAGCGCAGGTTTTCTTCTCGCTGAGTAGGTCTTGCTTATAGGGAACTCGTCGGGGTTCTTTCTCACATATTTACCTATCTCAAATATGAAGAGCGAAGGTACAGTCATCACCTTGAGGTTAATAAATAGCTGCCGTGCGGGTTCGTCCTCGGGGACTCTAGATATCAACCTGATTACCTTCTTTTGTAGGATGAATGGTCGGTCCCTATCAGCCGCCATGCCCCACAGGTCAATTCCTCTCGTTAGGTGTGCATGGAAATATGCGTAGTATGCTGTCAGCAGGCTTTGTTCCGACAACGTATACTTTAGACGTGCTATAGCGTAGTAGGCAGAGTTCAGTTTTCTACAGATTGCGTCTATGTGCTGGCCCCATTGCAAACCGCTGTCGAAACAAAAACCAACGTAACGAGCATAACTTACGGGTTCTATTTGAATCCCGTTAACAGACAAATCTAGCCGTAGCTGTACCTTATTATTGAGTGAGAAGTGGAGGAGGTTCGTTTTCTCGATATTTAACTGCATGCCGTTAGCTTTAAACCAGTGCAGCAATTTTAGAATTATGCCTTTAGCATTCGTCTGCAGTTCCTCTTGGCTACGACCGTGGATTATTGTACATATATCATCCGCGTACATGATGAATTTTGCAATAGGACTTGGGAACGGCAAGTCATTCATCAGTATCGCGAATATGCTATTACCGACGTTTGAGCCCTGCGGAACGGACCTATCTCCGACTAAGCCACATTCAGAAATCTCGCCATTCACATCAGTGACTTGAACACGGTGGGCTAAGAATGATTTTACTATATCTAGGGCCTTACCTCGGACACCGTAATGTTCAAGCTTCGCCGCTATCAACTCATGGTCAACTAAGTCGAATGCACGAGACAAATCAAAAAATATAGCAGCAACGTACCTTTTTGACTCGAGATGGTCTAATACGATTTCCAGTAGTTTGCGCACTGCCCCTAGGGTGGATCGGCCCGCGCGATATGCGTACTGGTCACCGCAGAGTACTCCTTTTGCGTTTAAAAAGTGTGCAAGCCTACAGCATACGCCTGATTCGAATATCTTAGACAGTGCTGGTACAAGTGATATTGGACGATAATTTTTAATTGTGTCCTTACTACCTTTTCCCTTGTACACTGGGGTAACTCTGATTTTCTTAAGGGATTCGGGATAATTACCATTGAGTATTGCATTGTTAAAATGTTCACATAGTTGGTGAAGAAAATCATGTGGTAAACTGTGAAGTATAGCAGTCGGAAAGCCATATATGTCCTTGGTTCCTTTCGCTTTGATCGACTTTATGATTGTCAATATTTCATGAGTTGAAAAAGGAGACATGAACATTGTGGACGCTTGGGGTGAACAAGTGGCGCGGAGCAGGCGCAGCGCTTCCTGTAAGCACGGGCGCAAAGGGGTGTCGCGCACCACGCTCAGGTAGTGTTGGTTGAGTGCGTCAGCCAGCTCCCGGCTGGAGCCGTGTTCGCCGCATACCGCTCGACGCAGCACGCAGAACTCGTCCCTAGTAACTCGGCCTTTGTTTGTTTCAGTCTTAATGACGTCCCACAGGGCTCGGGTCTTATTAGTGCTAGATTCAATTTTATTGTTTATAAACGTTTTTCTTGCTTTATTAATTAAAGCGTTATGTTTGCATGTATAGCATTTCGTAAACTGTATAAGATCTTTATTATGTGGATAGAATCTGACTAGCATACCTAATAGTAGAAGGAGTTCCTTGCTCTTAATAGTTTCGGGATTTGACCACATCTCGTCCTTAGGTCGAATGGGTACCTTTTTAACTGGGCAAAAGGTCTCAAATTTACTAAGTAAACCCCTAAACATTGCATCAAAGCCGCCTATATTCTCTTGTGAGAATCTTTCCCAGTCAGAGTTACCTACATTTTCAAGAAACCGCGCTAAGTGCGTTTCATTAGTTATTCTCTTATTTATATGCCTAGTCTGGTTTTTTGTTGACACAATCGACATTTTAAAGTAAACGGCACAGTGATCACTTAGACCAGTGTCTAGTGGATAAGTCAAAATTAAATCCCGAGGTATATCAGTGTACACGTGATCTAGGCAAGTTTTAGAGTCACCTTGAATTCTGGTAGCAAAATTAACCATTGATGTCAAATTATATCTAATTAAAACTTCTTGAATGTCCCGTTTTTGTTTACTCCGCTTCATAAAGTCGACATTGACGTCACCCATTATCAAAACGTTTGCATTTTCATTAATTAAATTACATATACAAAATTAGAGAAATGTAAGAAAGAGATCTATATACAGGAAAGAGCGTGATAAATAATAGTAGCCGCGCGGGACGCGCGGGGTGAGGTGCGCGGGCGCGAGGTTGCGGCGCGTGGCCGCGGCATTCGCGCGCGCCTATAAAATAAAGCGAGCCAACGTTCCCGTCCTTTTCTCGGCCGAGCTTCCACGTACAAGTGGAAAGCGCGGTGTCGCAGGAACGCCGCATCCAGGCTGGCGTCCCGCAGGGGAGCTGCCTGTCGCCCGCATGCTATGCGTGCTATACCGACGACATTCCTGTCGTTGGGCAAGCGCAGCTAGCCCTCTTCGCAGACGACGCCGCCTACTTTGCGACATCTTTTAAGATGCCGCACGCTGTCGCCAAGATACAGCCGACGCTTGATGCCCTTCCTGACTGGCTCTCCAAATGGAGGCTATCAGTCAATGTGGGCAAAACGCAAGCGCTCATCACAGGGCGAGCCACCACCCTGCCCAACCCTCCTTCCCTTTTAGGTCAGCCGCTCACATGGTCGCCCGCAGTGAAATACCTGGGGGTGACCATAGACAGGAGGCTCAACATGGACCGGCACGCCGCAGACACAGTTCGAAGAGCGAAAGTCGCTCGCATGTGTCTGCGTCCGGTCTTCTGCAGTAAGCTCCCTGTACGGACCAAGCTTGGTCTGTACAAAGCTTACGTACGATCAAGACTTACCTTTGCTTCACCTGCCTGGTACTCTTTCTGTTCCAGGTCAAACAAGGAGAAGATGAGGCGCCAGGAGACCCTCACACTGAGGACCATCCTCAAGTGCCCGCGGTACGTCAGCAACGCAGCCCTCACCGAGACACTGAAGTGGCGCGGCCTGGAGGAGTTCGTCGAGCGTCTCGCGCGGGTCATGTTTGACCGCGCGGACAACGCCGGCCTGGACCATCTTCGGGACATCGCGCCGCATCACACCACCAGACCTCCGGAGAGGTGGGCTCGGGACTTGCCCCGAGCCCTTCTACACCAGCAGTAGCTGACCAGCACTGCACACCACACCACAATCGGATACAACACGCCACACACGCCAGCTAAGCTGCCGGTCGCCTTCTCCGCGGCTCCATAACCTGGCCCCGCTCAAACGGTATCACCAGGTTAGGGGCCGTGGGGTTGGATAAACGATCGGTAGCGAAGAGCTGGCCCACACCAGCAACCCACACCGTCCCCAAAATGACGGCCACTCGACCACCCCACCAGTCGGTGGGGAAGCGACCCGCGACAGCCGCCGCAGCCATTGTGCGGTAGCGGCCCCTCATACCCCCCTGACGGGGGGTATCGACAGATTACTCGACTCTCGACTCCTTTTCTCGGCCGGCCTCCGTAGGGTGCACATCGTGTCGTCGGTGCGCCGTGTCCCGCTCCGCTGCTTGATACTCGCTGGTAGAAGACACGAAGAGGATGCTGCAGGCTCCGCATATGCATAAACTGCCCTTGTCAGGGCAACATAAAACTGCTCTTGTTAGAGCAAACGTCACCGTTTCTCTGCTTAACCGCAGAGTGTCAATCGATCGATCTATAAACTGTTCTTATCAGAACAATTTCACTGTTTCTATAACGGACACGACGTCGGTCGATGTATATGTTTAAGTATGTATATATGTCCCCACAAGTTCATAACAAAAAAGAGGGTTACTTAACAACCATGTGCGCTTGCAATGCAGAGTTAGTTGTAAACACGTATTTTATACGTACGTATAAAGTACGTATTTCAAGGATCCGAACATATGCAGTTTTACGTGGGACTCCCTCTGGTCGCATAACAACTTTTGTCATATTTTTAATTGTCATAGATTGTCATAGCACTTTATGCATAAAATTGTAAGTCATACAAATCTTTAGTCAGAGTAATTTTTTGTCATAAATGAGCTATGTTATAATTTATATAGTCATAAATTTAATTCGCATAAAATTTTAGGCTAGGTTCGTTAGGGATGCACAAAAAATATGTGACAACTGCTATGTATGTCATCAAATATTATGGCTAAAATGTATGACACAATATAATATGACTTTTCATTTATATGCGCAATGATGATTATGACACAAGTTGTTATGCGTATCAAAGATATCACTTAAACTTTTATGCAACCCAATATGGACCCATTCTACGTAATTAAAGTTAAACTAATACTAAAGACTAGGATAACTAGGGGCTCTGCGAGCTATAGACCTCACGAAAAAAATTAAAACTACTTAAATGTGTGGCTCCGCCATTTTGAAAAAAAAAACCGTAAGCTAATCGACAATAGTTATTTGTTTTACAAGGGGGCAAATGGAACACATTTTTCCACCGAGTGAAACAACATGGTTCACCACACCAACACAAGGAAAATACTAACTGTAAAATATCAAAAAAAAAACAATTCCCAATTAATGTTACTAAATATTTTTCATTCAAAATCTTCATTTTAAAGTCAATTTTACCAGCCGTAAATCAGCCGTAATCGTACCTAAGGTAACAAATCAAAATTTGCATTTCATTACTTTGCCCCACATGTTGATAAAATGCAACTTTCTCATCAGGTTTTTTGAAAATGATTGAAAATTAATTGCGACCTGTAAAGAAGAACATCCGGATATACGAAAGCATTTTTGCCCATACTGAAATGGAAACCTTCACTAACGCTCGGTCAAAAGCCTGTAGGTATTGATCTGGGGGCACGGTAGTGCCCCCACCAAGACGAGCCAAGCGAAGCCCAAGGGCACTACCTAATACCTTATCTCGAAATTCTCGAAGCGCTTCGACGTTTTTTTGAATCCTCAAACGGTCACATATTTTGACTAAGGTGTAAAGTTTGTAAAGTTAAGGCTTGTAGAGTTAGAAGCTCGGCTCTACATGAGATCTGATAACTTTTTAACAGTGCGAGCTTTATTCTACATGAAAATTGCTGGGATCCTATATTCAGTACAATCAAAGCAGCCAAAATTCGAGCATTGCTATTTGTGCTAAAATTATTAAACCTATAAGTCAAGTATTTATATCATATTGATGTTTCATCCAGCTTCTGTCAGCAATCCTTTTAAAGTCATCATCCGCTGTGGTTCGAAAGGTGTCTCACACATATACGTTTTGCGCAAAGCGATTTCCGAACACCTCTGACTTCTTATTCTAAAAATGATCTAGGATTAGCCGCGGCACGCTATAAAAGCCACAAGGGAAAAGCAACCCAAAATATGTTTTAGCGTCCGACACGTCAGTTAATTGAGACTTAGATCCCTTACAATCTTTTTAAAATCAACAAATACTCGATAAAATTAGGTGGTTTCGATGTGACGTCACAGAATGCGTCAGATTAACGAATCGTTTTGATGTTTCATAAATAGTAGCTGATTTGACTGTACTTACAGTACCCTATTTGCATGATAGCTATTTTGTGTGTGGAACGGACGCTCGGCTCCTTCTGGGGCCCCGTCAGACGAGACCGTCACGCATTCGCAGCTCCACCTGCGCTTGATCCTATAAATCGCTATCACACATAATAGATAAGGAAGCGGCCGCTCCCGGGTCCCGCTGCGCGCTGATTTACACGGCTGTGCGGCGTCTACTCGCAAAAAGTGGCGAATTTCTGTTACATTACTAGTATAAATTGATCTCTACATGGGTAATAAAATAATTAAGCGTAATTATTCATCTTCTTTATCGATTTAGGTAGATTGTTTTAGGTACAACACGCCCAATTCTCTTTTCGACCGCAGTCTCGTTGTCCTTATGGAACTAACTGTTTGTAGCTTTAATCTGATATTCCTAGGGGCCTTTTCCTTTTCACTGCAACTACTGATATAGAACTACATTCTCCTGGCAATATATTCAGCTGAAGACTAGGATAGGCAATGAAAATATAGCATTGATGCTGATTTCCTCGATTATGCTGGGAAGGGCCTGTAACATAAGCAAATAATTAAAACATATATTGTTTCATTTTTTGCTCTTGTTACACTTACTTATGCCCACCCGGTATGTATATAGATTCTTTAGTGGATATAATAGATCTTTATGCGCACCATGCTCGGCATCTGCATCAAACTTCAACACCGAGTAAGGAATGTCGAGATCCGACGCCGCACTAAGTTGCGACCCATGGGTGACACCATTACCCAGCTTAAAAAATGACATGTTTCCAGGCAGAGTGATAACAGGTGGTCCAAAATATTAACGAATTGGTGGTCGTTTTCGGGTGGACGACATTCAAAATATCGCGGGGCACTTCTGGATGAGATGAGACTAGCCCAGGACCGGAATGACAGAGACCTGTAATCAGCAGCGGGCAACAGGAGGCTAAAATGATGATCATGAAGATTCTTATAATATCTTAAAAGGTTAGGAAACTTGGTGAAGAGCCTCGATCAGACCTACTGCAGTAATTATGCAAGTCGCTCGCTCACAATATTTATGCGCGGTCGGTGCGTGCGGCTAATTTGAATAATGCACGTTGTTCACGCGTTGGCAAGTGTTATTCTAATCGCAGGACCAGGTAAACCAGTATAAGATACTTATTAGTCAAATTAGAAGGAAACACAAACGCGCGAAACTGGGCCCCTCCTAAGCAACCTCTTTGGGTAGGCATAGTTGCTACCAGTATTTCTTAAAAATATTGACACATTTTTATTGCAAAGTTTTGTGAAATTTTTATATTAAACCACTCAGAATTGAGCTCGAGTTTTTTCTACCTAGCTTTCCATTATAATACCAGAAAAAAAACACCCATTATTTTTTTATTATTTCCATACCAAAACCTATTTTTATGCTACCGCTATAACTGTATGTTTACGGAAAAAACACATTATGAAAAATACTTTCGAATTTTATTCTCTCACATTAAGCGATTTTAATTCTAAATCGAAACCACATAAAATTCATTTTCATTTCTATTATTTTTATTGAAACTGATAAAGTTCCAACTACTAACAGGCGTATTCTGATTTTAACAACAGGTTATCTATTAGATCTGGATTAGGCATGGATCTGATCTGTCAGTGTCAAAAATGGCGTTTTTGGTTAAATAAATAATCCAGATCTAATTCGTAACCTGTTGTTAAAATCAGGATACGCCTGTGAGTGATTGTTTTAAGAAATTCTCTTACGGGTCAAGCGGCCATGTTACGCTGGTTACATCGGGTTATCTTGCGCCGGCGCAGCCAGTGGCAGCCAGAACACGGCCAGGCGCAGGTGCGATACCGCGGGAACCGACGCTGATTGAATCGTAGATCGTTGCATTTCTCAAGGTGTCGCGATTGTCGTTCACAACCGACATTGAGCTTTTGATAGGTACAGGATCTATGTGGTTTAGTTTAGTCATGTCCTCCCGATATACATTTTAACAACTGTATCTCATAGTTATAGCTAGTACAGTGATTAGAATACATACTTTTTACATTTCGTATGTGTGTGGTGGTCAAAGATAGTGGGTACAAACCTCGGGTGTGCTGAATAGAGCATAAAAAATGGCTACCTAAGTAATTCGTTTAGTCTTCTTATCATACACACACAAAAGTTTAAGAGAAAGAGTTACCGGCTACTAGATTGAAGAGTTTTTCCTCATGAGTATATTTTTTATTTAAGGAACTATAAAAGCAAAAATTGTACGTAACTATCCGCATCTTTACCTAAAAATATCTGAACAGATGTATCTGTCAGATGGGTCCGGCGGATCCGTCTGCAGACGGATCTGTGTCTGATTCTAACCATAAATTGCCAGATTTCTCCTCCAGATATATTTCACGGACAAACCTGGACGTATATCCTTAGCTATTCGGACTATAGGTAAATGCTAAAAAGTAGTTCAAATCAGTAATTTTACCGCTCCTAGTTAACTACCACACTAAGTTACTAAGAAAAACCACTCATTGCCGTTAACGACAACATAATTTTCAACTAAGCCCGCAGTTAAAATGTGTGCATTTCAAATGGATTTTACCATAAAAGTCTTCCCTACGAAGTAGCGTAGAAATGCGAGTGTTCTTTAAAGCATGTGGTCCGGAGGTGCTTTTGGAATGCGTTTGAAAGTTAAGGTAGTGGTCACGACTTTGCAACTATTTTCAATACACATTGCCAACATAAAAGTAAAAGAGTTAGATCTCAAATTTTGCTGGATTATTTAATGTGGTGTAGATTTATAAACCATGGTAGTTTTGGACATTTTACTTTTCTAATCTTATGAAATTGCTTTGTTTCGGTTGACAAAATAACGGCCCGATTCGAAGAATGATTAAGACACGTTTAAGATCTTTAAAAGATCGATAACTAAACAACATGTCATAATTGAAGTTTATTTCGATTCCGTTGTGATCCCAATAAGATCTATTTACGATATTTCTAACGTCAAAGTGACATTGGTTGCCCCAATCGACCTTCTTCTGTTAATTATACGACATACAAACGGTATCTAAATAAGAACTTATCTAAACCAGAACTTATCGTTATCGTATTTCATTCTTCGAATCGAGCCGTAAATTATTTGAAGTACAAAAATAAAAAATGCTACTTTTTGTTCATGAAAGAATTTATTTTATTTTATTTTGACTTTCTGTTAACCAACGTTATCAAATATTATTACATATTACTATTTTAAGCTTAAGCTAAGCTAAGCTTAAGCTTAGCTAAGTTATTATTTAACTTGCCCTGTTAGTTCCTTTGTTAGTGTACTGGGTCAAATCTTGGAAGCCAAATTTGACCTACTTCTCGACTTCCGATTGAGTTGAAATTTTGCATACATAAGTAAATCGGATGACAATGCAATGTGCAAGATTGTGATTGTGCCATGGGAATTGTGATAAAATAACGCAAACTAGTTGTGTTTGAGTCTGTTAGAATTGTCTCGATGAGTGTTAGTTGCCTGTAGATAGAAAAGTACAGTCAGCGATAAAAGCTTGTACCAATAATGACATTTTTGCCAAAAAATTCATTTAAAATCGTTCATTCAAAATCTGGACCCAATGCAAAAATCAACAGGATTTTTTCTGCCAAGGAAACACTGGTGCCGTCCAAACAGAATCCGCACCGGGCACGCCAGGTGCAATTACCTAAAGCACAAATGGGGATGGACAGACAGCCCACTGTGTGATGCCCTAAAAGATGCTATCAGGGTGATCCCGGGGACCTCTATAATTTAACACCAAAAGCCGTGGATTGGTTGTGAGATCTCGATTTAGATATATAAGTCTATTTTTTATTTGTATTATATTATTCTATGCCTACCATATGAAACGCCGTACGATTAAATAAATAAGTACATGTTCTTGGAAAAATGATGAATTAATATGAATTGGAACATTTTATTTCGTAAAAACTAGTATTATGGAAGGTCGAGGCAAGGAACAAAATCTCCATATACCAAAAAGTGTCCGACAAAAAACCATAAATAGATGGCGCTACAATACCTACAATACTAGAGAAAAAAATCTAATCATAGACAGCGCACTTCACTCCGTCAATAACGCCTAGGTTCTTAGCTACTCTAGCGCTACTCTGGAGAGATTTGAAACTATTATTTATAGCTGACAGCTGGACACTTTTACAACAATTCTGCCTAAGGAGTTTCTGTTCCTTGCCTCTACCTTCCATAACTAGTATATTCAAAGTGTTCCTTGTCATTTTGATATCTGTCAATTAGGACGTTTTAGACTAGGTCCCATAGTGGCGACATAGACATCAAAAAGCCATTATGCACTGAAACAATAAAAAAAGTTTTTTTTTTAATTGGTATTAACTCTGAAACTAGGCGAATAATAATAAAGTTTATATGACGTTTTTGTCTCTAAATACGATGCGGAATATACTGTTAAAATCTTTCCGTTTCCTCGTGGGCACTGTGTAAATTTTTATATACGGGGTTCTAGGCTAATAGTTTTGTTGACAAATGTTTACTACGGGAAAATTGCAATATAAGTGTAATTATACAAATTGTCAGAGTGCTGAAACTAGTTGTTAACAATAATATTTCCAATAATGATATATTTTTACCTTTTTATTAGATTCATGGCTCTTCTAGAGCAGTTGCTCTGGTTTATTACACCCCGCATTTAACAGCTCTGACTCTTAAACTCGGAGCACCGCATTAACATAAAACGAAATGCCATTAATATCCCGGAATCGCAATTACAAACGAATGCAATTAAACCGTTCAATTAAGGGTTGCCCTGCGTTGGGCGGCGGCGGCGCGCGCGCATGTCGCTGTCAATTACGCGCACGCGCATCCATCACGCCGGGACCGCCCAGGCGCATTTTTGCCGGGCTTTAGTGATGTCTCGGTTAAGTCCCGGAAGCTACATTCCTATAAAGGATTTTTGGGAGTTTAGATTAGCACAACCCCATAAACTACCTAGATACGCAGTTTTATGGCTATTAAACCATCAACAGTGTTTACACCTTAACCACAGCGCATTACATCAATACAAAGTAGTATTTTAAAAATATATTTACACGACCTTTTTGTCAATATCTTAGAAGCGTGTAAAAATATTTGTGTACTTAACTTTATCTACGAATTTTAAGAAGTATATTTCGTACGTTATTGTAAAGTAAAATATTTCATAGTTTTCCCAAAAAAAAGACATATTTCCTTTGATTTTGCCCTTGCTGAATTTCTGATTAAAACATCAAGCATCATCTAAAAAAATTAAAACTGGAATCAAATATATATCGTGTCATTCACGAAGACGCGTGCCTTGACTCTTATTGTCATGGTAATAAAGGTTAGATATAACAAATCAGAGCGTCATCGTGGATAACACGAAGGAAGTCAAATTCAAATTAATAGTTTGTCTTTTTTAGGGTTCCGTAGCCAAATGGCAAAAAACGGAACCCTTATAGATTCGTCATGTCCGTCTGTCTGTCCGATTATGTCACAGCCACTTTTTGTTATTGTATAACAGTCCCGTGTTTCAGGAATATACCCAGCTACTAAAATGTCTAAATAGAATCCCGGGATCGAAATTGTTTTCTAGTCACATCACTAACCACCCCAGGAAACGTACGTGCGCGCCTCGGGACCCCGGCCGGTCACGATATTTGTGGAAAACCTTCTAGTACATTTACCGTTGATTTGTTGCTACTTGCTTGGCATTTGAGTGATCTATGACTGGCCCCGCTTACGAAAACCCACGTTATTAGAGTAAATTCATCAGAAACTGAATCGACAGATCTACAGCAACGCATAAATATTGAAAGTAGACTTCAGCGAATAGCGTTACAAATAACTTCTTTGACCTGATAGTTTGTTGTATTATTAAATAGAGACGAGTCAATAATATGAACTCATGTCAAATGGATTCTCCATATTACAAAATTAATCAATTACCTATACTACAATCATGATACATTAGAGAGCTTAGGTGTCACAGACAGTCCCTTATACCAATAGCTGCATGGAGACAGATTCGATAGAAGACAGGTTTGATAGGATTCCTTAAAGAGTTGGGCTGGCAGGACTAGTACACAATTAGGGTGCCTTTTGACCAGAGATGTGCTATACTGTGCTATGCTATGTTTTCATATATTTGAAACGTAGCTGTAGCTGGAGCTGCGTTTCAAATGTATGAAAATATAGCATAGCAAGCATAGCACATCTCTGGTCGAAATGCACCCTAATTGTGTACTAGTTGGACAAAAACTTAAGATATTTATTAAGCACTCGTAATACCTACGAGGAAACTATTTGAAAAAAGGTAGCAGAATGACTTCGTAAGTTTAATATGTACTATGTACTATGTATGTACCAAACACAGATACCTAGTTATTTTTGTGAGTTAACACCGTGCAATGAAAAAGTCTTGTCTTTTGTATGAAGATGGATAGTATAGTCTAATTATTATTTAACCGTATTTGCTACGTCTCGTGACACAACAGCGTTAGATTCTCAGTGTATAGATTATTGACTGACACTGAATACTAACGAAGTGTTAGAAAAGAAATCTGACCGTAACATTTCATAAGTGCGATACTGATCTAGTTGTGGTTCTCACGGCGACACTTCTCGAGAACTCCTCGTAAAAATTAACCCATTAACATCAATTAGCCAACTCGCGCTTGACGAGGGCAACGACCGATAGCTTACCGACGATGTCTTTGCGGTTCTTATGGCCCTTCTTTCAAAATGATAGAGTCGATTTTCGTATGATTCAAACGATTTTTTACGGAGTTAGAGAAATCACGTAATCGTCGGATTCAAATAAACCTTCATTGCGGTTAGCGAGGTGTTTAAGCGACGGTTATAAAGGCGGTTTCTCACGTGCGGGGCGGTCGCTCTATTTGGTTTGGTGCGGCGGTAATCGTCGAATTAAATCGGGAGTAGAGGCGTCAAACGAGCGGGCGGGGCGCAGCCGCGAGCGCAGGATATTAATACGCTTTTTATAAATTTTCGTTAAATTGTGACCTCGAACAAAAGACTATAATTATTGGTAAAAGTACGCGAGTTAAGACATTCTTACATGTAAATAAGAGTAGGTATTGCAGCTTCTGGGCCGGTGTACATTTTGTTAATTTTGTGTGTAACGGTGCTCGGGCGCGGCTAGATGGTTATCTGCGTGATAAATTTTAACAACCACTTCACTTGTGTATGAGTTTCATTAAATGTTTTTGATGCTTGGTAGATTACACGTAATATCATTATAAAAACACGGCAGTCATTAACGCCTTGCGACTAAAAAAGTTAGGCACGTTGACATATTAAAGCATTTAAAACTAAAAAACATAATAAATATAAAGTGGGATGTGGACTCCTGTGTTGGCCCTCAAGTGCACTCATCAATCTCATCATGATTGTTTGTATGTAGCACATGACCGCCTCTGCAAGAATTCATAAACGTAAATTAATTATAAGTACTAGCATACACTTAATACATCTGTGCCCCGTTCAGAGGAAATACCAGCTGAGCCCATTCTTAAATTTTAGGTACATAAATAATTTATCTCCGTCGCGCTGACGAGTGTGCGATTCGAAGTAATGCGATAAGGATAACTGCAGCTTAGGCAAAAAATCCTGCGTAAAAGTCTCAGAAATCGAGGTTTTGTTCTCGACATTTTCCTCCTCCAAACTTACTCAATCGTAACGGAATGAGAAAGAAATTATTTGTGTCTGATCGTTTTGATTTTTGCTTTTATTGTTGATTTATGCTAATTAGGTGTCAGTTTACGGCACATTTTTTGTCAGTTTTTAGTTCTGTTTGAAGTAGCCTAATAGTACTTATAAAAAAAAGAAAATAAAAATAGCAAGACGTACAGATGCAGGTGCTGGTAATATTGAACTCATATAAAAAAACATGCATCTAGTTAGGGCCAAAATCCAGAGAAGAAAATGTCGAGAAAAAAATGACGCGAGCGGGATGCACCACTGACGTTATCCTCTTGGTATTAAATGTTACGTTCCTAAAATTGTCGGCCCAGTCATCCGCAATAATGATCAAGTGATCAAGTATAATCGTATCCTTAAAATAAGTACACGGACTCCTTTTATACCATCAACGATTATCAAACGTACTAAGATGAAAAATAAGTAGAAGTAGTTGTCAAGCGGACCCCAGGCTCCCATGAGCCGTGGCAAAATGCCGGGACAAAGCGAGGAAGAAGACTAAGATGAAAAAGAAACAAAGAGAATTCGTAGGTACTTACAGTCGCCAATAGATGTATCAGAGCGGCCAAGGCCAAATATCTGAACAGCAACTTTAACCACTTGATAATAGAGGATTTTATCAGATATTTGTGAACGCCTTGACCGCTCCGATATTTCTTATGGCGGCTGTAAAAAGCCAGGACGTTATTTTCACTCTTTCTTTTTATTCTCAACTGCAAATATTAAAACTAGCTCTAGTCTGTGTGTCAGTAATAGTAAATTATATCTTACAAAAGATATTAGATGTAGGTAGGTTATACTGAGACGATTTTATTTGCAAGTGCAATATGCATAAATATTAACAACATGAATTTAAAGTTCTCCGTGTGTCCGCCATACTTTATATGCAATGTTCACGCAATTCCTGATTATGTTCAATCATATTAAATCGCTTAACACATGTAATCGCAAATTTCATTCATTAGCAATTAACGTAATGTCACAAAATCGACCACATCATTATTGTCGCAGCGATGGGAGGTCCTTTTTTGTGTCGACCTAATTACACCACACAGAACTCGTCCTAACGAACACAACAATATAACTATAGTTATAAAGTTAAGAGCCCCGGCGATTGATACAGCCTTACAGCTGCAATTTCGTGATTAACCTGTACTTTGTTTATAAATATGTTGAATAAAGTTAATGAAATGATACTTGAAGGGAAGTGCACGTCGTAAATATAATTAATTCGGTTTTATGAAGTATCTCGGCTGTTTTTCTGAAGTCGCTGGGCGGGGATTTCTCGAGGCTCCGGATTAACTGTCGCAAATAACGCAGCAGCTACCATTGCCAGATCTACGGCAAAATCCGTCGATCTACAGGTTTAAGGCTTCGTGCCCAGACGCACGCAAATTGTTGGTAAAACCTAAGGAATTTTAAACTAACTAATCTAATGTTTTACCGAAATATGTAAGTTTATAGAAATGATACCTACATTTTCGGCATATAATGAATACTCTTTTTTGCTTCCCCACTTATACCTAGTTCGAGAGCCCTATTTCGTTAGTGGAACAAGATAGCATATAAAAAAAACTTGCGCAAAATGTTACCTTCCATAGAAATTTTGAATTCTGCGAATTTTTCTACTATTTGGCTAACTTTTAACAATGTTAAACTTTAGTATATCTAAATAATGAATTACATTTTTTTACGGCGATCAACGGAATTATTCGGATTTTTAGTCTCGCTCTACAGACTTTAAGAAACCTTATCTGGCAACACTGGCTGTGCTGGCTTTTCCTGATTAACAGTTTATAGGATTTACTCGTAATCTTATCCTAATCCCATTTTTATGTTGTACACCCGGCTGCAAAAGTACAAGGTCACTTTATCAATGTAATCCGGTTATTAATGTGTCTCCACGCAATTTTGCAACTCGGTGTACCTACACCTACATTGTCACTTTATTGTACCAATGATTTTTTTAACTATAAGTATTTCTTGCGTCTATTGCCTTATTTAATATCAACGAGTAAAAAAAACTTATCTTATTCTACAAAAGTGCCACTTAGTATTTCGGTGATGGACTGCAAAGCTTCGCTCGTCTAGTTCCTCAAGTAAGCTCAGCTGGTAAGCACACGTTCACATAGAATATACTGTTTATCTACGAATAATTTAACAATACAATATATTTTATTGCACACCTCAGGAAAAGAAATGCTACACGTCGATAAATAGCGATCTCTTCCAGACAACCGTGAGGTAGTATTAGATTAACAAATAATATTCAGAATTGATTAAGCGATATATAAGTAATGTTTAATGACCAAACCAGCGAATTTAACATATGACAGTGAAAGTTGAACCTAGATAATTACAACTCTTCTTTTTCTTAGTTCTTATATACGAGTACATAAATGCGTACTAATAGATATAAATACTACTTTCCAAACGGAAAGCGGTTGCGATAATGGCCATCTACGGAATACCGTCGTGCAGTTTTAGTTAATTTACTTTAGTAGCCTGTCCTTAATAGAACGACGCCGGAGGTAATGTTGAAGCAGAAACATGGGCTTACACTTCCCAACTATTACCTAGATACAGTGTTTTTTATCCGCTACTATTTACATATGCTGGCTGTACCTACGTTAACGACAGCGTTTTAAGAAATATTTTTACTTCTTGTCAATGTCTTTATCAAAAACAAACATGGCGTGAAAACGAAAAGTAAGAAATGGAAAGATCTTCGGGAGCTCAGTTGATTAAGAGTGATCGGACCGCTGTTCCAAAAGGTCGCAAGTTCGAGTCTTGCCCGAAGCGGTAAATTTAAATTTTTTGCTTTGTTATAAAAAAACCTATATCATGATGATCATTTCATTCATCAAGATCGGCTCGGTAATTTCGACGCTACAGTGAAACACAAAATAACCATAAAACCTTTCATTAAAAAACGTGCTTTAATAAGTAATAAAGCGCCAAGTTCAATTAAATTAAATTAAATAATCATTTAATTTAGGCATGACCATATAAGTGTTAGTAACAAAACTTAAATACTAATGTTATAGAGTAAAATTTCGTAAAACCTACCATGCAAAACTGTATACTTACCAATACTGTAGGTACACTAAAGTGAACGCGCAAAATTCCCAAGCACCCAATAATTGCTGATTAGATGCCGTAATGAAATTGTGATTGGGCGACCGATAATAACGTTTGATAATCTGGCCACTACTTATATCGATCGGCCGGTAATAAGACACACGACTCTGACCTCTCCAAATTACCTTTATAATTTATATTTCAAAGACACAACCAAGTTTTTGCTATTTTAATTTTGTCGTGACGTACTTCGTCATGCTTATGTGTGGTCAAGAATGTTTTCTTTTTTCATTTAACTACTAGGCTAGGAGGCCAATTCAAACTTAGATTGTGACATCAAAATTATATCTAAATGATGTTAGTCGCGCGTGCATTTCGCTTGCGACTTCGCGACTTTGAATTATTGTGCGACGCGAATATGAATTGGCGCGAGCGAGACGCACGGACGACTCACATCATTTAGATATCATTTCGATGTCACAATCACAATGAAAGTTTAAATTGGCTTCCCATTGGTGAGGTCACCACTCAGTAGTATAGTCAAACTAAAGGAAATAGAGGCGATTAATTAGAGATAACCACGAGTAAATGGATCTTAACCGATCATCTGGAATCAAAACGTTAAAAGATTATCGATGTAGAAATATTAAATCCCTTTACTTTGACTCGCGGCTTGCCGCGCCACAGCACTATAAACTGTATTTTAAAGTCTAATTTTCTATATCTTGTAATATTTTGTTTAGAATAAATAAAATCCATTCCTATTTCAATTAAGGTGATCTAGTTGTGAACCGTATATTTGCCGAGAGGTGTCGCAACGTTGTCGTCGTGGCCCACAAATTGCCGCGCCTTGCGACAGACGGACGGACGGACAATGATTTGTGCAAATTATATATTGGCCGACGTGTTTTATGCGCCACGATGTTATGATCACTCGAAATAACGGGCTGAGCTAATAAGTTGGCCGGTGCGGGCGATAATGTTGGCTATCGGTGGAGGATTAGACGCAATAGGCTCTATATATAGTCAGGTCAGGTCGCTTAGGGTAAATTGGTTGGTGTTGCGTGAATGTAATACCAATTGTACGCGATAAACGCTTTAATATCGTTTATACAAGTTACAAGTATCCAGTTACGTTCCGAGGTGGAATATGAGCGCTTTTGGTTACACAATACACCAGAGTTCTCACCTTTTACTATTATTTATTTTGTTTATAGACTGTCGAAGTTGACACGCAGTTGTATAAGTTGACAAAAAATGGTCAGTAATCCGCCACCTTTGGCTGGCGTGGCCTTCTGGCCACGACCGGTCGATTTGAATAAAGCAGTCTTTATTGGGTTTAGTCGGGATTATGACTCAATCAGGTTTGGGTTCAGGAGCGGATATTATTATCACTAAATTATCAACATTTCGAAGTCCATCAGTGTAGATTTGGTTTCAAATATTATATTCATAACATTTACTTCTATAAAGTTATGTTACTGAAATACCTACCTACCTACCCGTACCTGTTGCGTACCTATTTTTATTTTTATCAGTGCTGTGAAACAATAAAACTGCTTAAAATTTTTGTGCGTTTTTTATCTATTTTTTGCGAAAACCTTTTGTTTCGGAAGAGATACTAGAACCCCTGCGAAACAATGAATGATTTATTATAATCGGTCACTTAATATTTGAGGTTCGTGAACTGGCCGATATCAAGCGGGCCGTATTTTGCAGTACATATTTCATTTCAGAAACGAGTTTAGAAGCACTACCGAATCTAGAGATCAAAATTATAAGAGGGATGAATGAAAACGAGTTTAAGAATAACCGAGGGCGGTACACGGTGGGACTGCTGGGCCCTCGGTGGGAACCCCGCGCAGGTGCGGTTCATTAACTTCATTAAACAGATTCGGGTTTTTGTACAATCTCCGGGTTGTCCGAAGAAAAAGACGAAATCTTTATTATACACGATATAGTTAACTATATCAATAATGGGTTACAATGATCGCTACTTCCGCTACAGAAAAGCTGTTACTATCTTTACTGAAGATTATTTAAGTCTCGTTTTCTATTAAATTCGATTTACTGTTTCTAAATTAATGTTACAGCAGTGATTAGATATTAAAAATACGTCGAGATTTAAATGTCTCAATAAATGTAAATGACTATAGTGAAGTGATGATACATAAGTAAGCGACCAGTTGGAGCTATGATGAGATGATGGATGACTGGTGTTCCTTCATCTTATTTTAGCGTCATTAATTTTTTGAAAAATAAAGAACATTAATGTTCTTTTATACATTATATAAGTAGTAGTATTTAACTATTTATATATTTTTGATATTATTTGACTTCACGTTTAATTTTTTCCTTATTATTTATTATTTTTTCCTGCACCAACATACACAAATGTCTCTGTTTGACCCAATGGTTGACTGGTAGAGAATGCCTTTTGGCATTAAGTTCGCCATTTGTACATTTTTCTTTATATGTGCAATAAAGTTTAAATAAATAAATAAATGTTCATTCGGATTTTGGTCTCCTGTCTTAGCAGCAACTATTATATTGCTGAAAATTAATTTTAATTGAAATAATAAAGTACTTTCAGGCGTTACAAAAATAAAATGTACATGTTAAGCAGAAGCTTAGTTAAGTTTCATTTATCAGTGTAAATTGCTAATTAGCACGTCTCCCTAAAATAGACGCGGTGACATAGCAAGGAGGGTATTTGGTTACAAAGAAAATAATAATAAAGAAACTCGGTTTATATAAACAACAGAGGATATTAAAATGTTTGTATACCAAGACAGACTCAACGCAAACGTTGGAACTTCTCAGTTAGCCCTATTATTGTTACACCGGGAATCCTATTTCAGTATAGATGTCACCTCCGTCACCCACATCCCACTGTCATCAGTTGTATTGGGTGTTGCGGGCGGGCCCATAAGTATCGGACAAAGAGCCATTAGCACGAGCACATGAGGTTTGTCGCCCGCGGGTGGCCGGCGCGGTGCGGGCGCAGCGTGGGTGGACAAGCGCACGTTACAGAAGAGTAGTGTATCTTCGACCCTTTAGTTTTCGAGTAGGGTTGTTTATCTGGTGCAGCATAGAAAATTTCGCCTGCAGCGCATGAAAAAAAAAGGATTTGCATGCAGAGACAGGTTTAAGAAAAGGAGAAGATAAACACACTAACAACTCTCTCTATGTAGTATTGAATACTGAGATAAGAATAATTCTCATCTCAGTATTCAAATCCAAGTTGCATCCTCAAAACTACTACTTTTGAGCTTATCGACCTCACTTTCTTACTGTCCTCCGCCACTTCCCACGATAATTGGCATATAATCGTCGCTCGCAAAATCCAGCTGGCCTTTCTAGGGCTTTCCTCTTCTATCAGGATCAAAGTTGGAGGCAATAAGTGGATTCTACGTATTACAGTGCACATTTTAAATAAAAAGTCCACTAGAATAAAGCAGACTACTTGTTTTACTCTGGCCATGATCCGCCCAGAACTGATTGTCTCAACTCACAATATCGACACTTCCAAAATCCGATGATAAGATTTTTCATTTGTTTCAATGTCATGATAACATTGGTAATGATCTGAGATGAATCCGACACTTTCTCCATTAGATAGGCACTATTGTAGACGGATGCATAATATCCTTGCTTATTAGATAATACTTTAGCTGCGTTACCACCAATAGATGCGCACCAATAGATCATTTGTTTTCCTTGCTCAGCATGCAGTGATTCTATTAGTTCTTAACAAAAACACCCCGACCCGGACCCGGGTACATCCTTAAACTACGTCCATAAGAGAGGTATGGGCATTGTGAATGTCATCTCTGTTTGTGTGGTAGGGCACAGCACAGCGGATGTCATTCCAGATCTAGAGCAGAGCCCAACTGGGGAAATACCTCCACCTTACAGAAAACCGCAGCCAAATCACAAGATCCTAGTCATAGTTTGGTGTTCCTGCCGGTAAGTAAGGTTGCTAGAGCTCAACGAGGGGCGGGAGGGGGTTAGGATCGGCAACGCGCATGTAACTGCTCTGGAGTTGCAGGCGTACATAGGCCACGGAATTCTATAAAAAAAAACATCCCTCACTACGCGTCCTCGTACAGTCAGCGTCAAATACTTTGTAGCAACCAAAGTAGCCAAATAGTTCGGTACACCATATATTTAGTATGGTGTACCGAACTATTTGGCCACTTTCACTGCTACAGAGTATTTGACGCTGACTGTACATGTCTGATTGAAAAGCAGCATCGGTTAATGAAACTACTTGTTTTTACAGAAAACAGGTGGAATATGGATATGAATTTGCAAAAAATTACCAAGATAACTAATTAAAATTCAATGTAGTAATGAAATCAAACCAGGAGCATATGTACATACCTAATTATTTATTCAGACATACTAAGCAAATTGAAACTGTTTGAACACCTACATCATACCCGCAGTTTTACCGCAGGTCATGGACTACCTCGAAATCGCTTATTTCGCATATTACATTCGTATAAAGATGCGCCGACGTATGGTGACCAAGATTAGTGTTATACAGTCCGTCTAGTAGCTAATGATATCTGCCTGGGGCTCGTGATCCTCCCCCCTCGTATTCCGCAACGCCTAAACTATGATTATTGAGAATTACGACCGATTAAAGCCTCCGTTTCATCACGATGCGATTGCGAGAAAGCAACCTCATTGTTATAGGTACCCGCCATTTGTGAGCTAAGATTTATGGTCTATAAATGCTCACTCAAATTTGGAGCACTTAATTCGCTATTTTAGGGTTCCGTATCCGAAGGGCCCAGGGTATTAGTATTAACTAAGCTTTTTTTTTATACCACGACGGTGGCAAGCAAGCATACGGCCCGCCTGATGGTAAGCAGTCACCGTAGCCTATGGACGCCTGCAACTCCAGAGGTGTTACATGCGCGTTGCCGACCCTTTAAATATCTGTACACTCCTTTTTTGAAGAAGCTTACACCGTGAGTTCGTCAATCCAAAGTGTCCAAACTTTAAATGGCTGTATCTTGGTAACAGCAATACTCAAATTAATATACTATTCGATGTACATTACGATTAGGGTAAAAGAGGAAAATATGGGAATACCTACAAGTAACTAAAATATCATACAAATAATCGAAACCTGTCAAGAAATAATAGGTTTAAAAAATAAAGAAACCAAAACTAAGAATGACATATGTGACGTGCAGAACCTTCGGTGCTCGTGTCCATTTCGTACATCACCGAATTATTTATATAACCATGAGAAATTAAAGTCTATGCAAAACTGGTAATTACCTACATATAAAGGTCGGTACGGTATGTACTTAAGAGTTTTTTTGCTCAATGCAAGTGTCGCTGTGGGCGAGTACGGTGGAGATGGATTGTCGAGGCTAATTATTATGTTTTACGTCGAAATTATTATGGTGGCTACAAACGTGGTTATAATAGAGAAAACTGGTTTATCTACTGCTTGTCAGGATGAATTTAATTTATTATTTAACGCGAATGTTGTGACACGGTGCTCAGTTGTTTTCACTACTATATATCGCAGTTTAATACTAATATGAAACTTTTGAAGATTAGTTAAAATGCAACCTATCGGCCCGATTCGAAGAATGATTAAGACACGTTTAAGATCTTGGAAAGTTCGATAACTAAGTGACATACATGTCAAAATTGACGTTTATTTTGATTACGCTGTGATCCCAATAAGATCTATCTACGATATTTCTAACGTCAAAGTGACATTGGTTGCCCGAATCGAGCTGCTTCGGTCAATTATACGACATATAAACGATATCTAAACCAGACTTATCGTTATCGTATTGCATTCTTCGAATCGGGCCGTATGTCAATGTAGATAACTGAAAAGTGCAGATGTGCTTATGCAAGTTGCGGACAATTCGTAAATGTTGGAGAAATTGAGAAATTTGATTGAAATTTCTATTTTGGAACGGAAAATTTCAATCTCAATACAGAAGTATGAGAAGATTCCGCAATTTTCCATTCGGAAACTCACCAGCGGCACATCAGTAAGTGAGTAAATAGTAAAGAGGCTTCGGTTGAAGAACTTTGGATCAGTAGTTTCGCCGTAGATGCTGCCGAAAGTTGGAATTTTTTTATACTACGTCGGTGGCAAACAAGCATACGGTCTGCCTGATGGTAAGCAGTATCCGTAGCCTATGTGCGCCTGCAACTCCAGAGGAGTATGTAGTTAAATCATAAATCTTACTTTTGGTTTTACTGTAGAGGCCTATTCTAGTTTTAGTTCACTTCACTTCTTTTTAAATTATGGCTTCAGTCCAGTGGGACTATTTCGCCAGTATCAAAGTATTGCGAGCTTTGTACGGTTAGTACAAGACAGTGTACGCTCATTTCATCAGGACTTGTAAAGCGATAGCGGGACTTTACAAGTAACACGTGGACTACCGGCCGTTGACTCCGAAATGGTGGTTAAACACGTTTCAAGATTAATTCTTCATTCACTGCACACTACCACATTAGGTTACTGTATAATAAGCTATCGATATTACACTTTAAACAATATTAATGAGCAAAAACCAAAGTAATTAATCACGAGGCGTGACTATCAAGATGGCGCTCAAACCGGAAGTCCTAGTTTTAGTTTTTTTTTCTTTACATGGCTTTTACTCCTCGCCAATTTTAGCAAGGTTTAGTTATTAGATCTGTTTATCTGATGCTGATCTGTCAGTGGCAAAAGTGACATTTCTTCAACCTAAAACGTCACTTTTCACACTTACAGAGTATCATATTAGAAACAGATCTAAAGACTAAAACTGGAATCGGCCTGAAAGTCGATTAAAAAGGATAAGAGGATTGTTAACAATTGTATTATAAATGTGTGGTATTTAATAGGACTATTTTTTTAACAATATACCGCCTATGTGCCGCTTTCTGCTAGGAAGCCCTGCTATATGATAATAACAAAAACATAATGTAAAAGAAGTTTTTAACGATGTCAGTAAAAACTGGTTACTAATGGCTCATATGCTCGGTCAACTTAAACTTATGTTCCCCTTGTATGTGCGTCTATGTGTGTGTGTGTGTGTGAGAGAGAGACTTCCCACGAACTGTTTTATTATCTCATTAGCGTGAAGAATGTCTTCATAAAGTGTCGCGGCCTCGGGACATCGTCCATTACGCACTGTAATGCCTTTAATAAAATCCTACATTTACCAATACCAAGCCACGTACAATATTCACGGCTCTCAACAACAAACAGCATCCATTGCTGCTTCAGATTTAATGCCTGCCTACGTACTCCAGTCACCAGCGTTCAACGTATTCTAAACAAAAGTTTCACTCATTTGTTTTGAACGTGTACTGGTATAGAACACCCCGAAGGCTCGCAATACAGCGCGCGAGTGCAACCCTCACACCCGCCCTGTTATTCAACAACTGCTTCTTACATCATCTTCAAAAACAGACCAGCGCAAAACTGACCTAGGAATACGTATACAGGTTAAGGATCTCGAGGCCAAGTTATTACAGGTAGAATTATATTAGTATAAATAAAATGTATTTTGAGTGGACAGGTTGAGCCGTGCGCCCCGCGGGCGCTGCTACCGCTGCCGCCGCCGCCGCTACGCTTTTATCAGATAACCAATAGCATAATGTTTTCATTTATCAACTATTCTCTGTGTATTTATTTAATTTGTAAGCGGAATGAAAATGAGTGTGGCTCATTTGTTTTTTAATTAAGATGATTATCGCTTGTGGAAAGTACAATTAACACAAAAAGTATAATCAATACGGGGCGAGTTTTAGATGTAATTAATCTGTGTATGCCTCAATTCAGTTAATGGCTAACAAACTTACTTTGCCATAAAATAACTTCTTGACACTCTTAAACAAGTAGGCAATCTGTCTTCTTCTTCTTCTGGTGCCATGCCCAGTCTAATGGGCGTCGGCGGTCAGCATGGCATTCAGCTCTCTGGTCTTTGCCAATCTTTTGAGGGTGGCTGCGTCTTTTGTATGCGTCCAGTCTTTAATGTTATTTATCCATTTATTTTTAGGCCTACCTCTCCCTCTTTTTCCCTCATAGTTTCCCTCGATGATTGTCTGTAATCTAGTCTGTAAGGCAATCTGTGGACATGTATAAATTAAGGAAAAATATTTAAACGCCAAGATAATATCAATATCCAGAGAGTAAAACTCCCCGGGACTCAGTTTGTGTAGAGAAATGGTAGAATTGGTAGGCCACTTTCATCTTAAAACAGTTGATGCAATCCGCCCTGCATTACGCAGATACAATGTTCCCATGTATGCGCAAGCGCGTGGGCGGGATGCGCCCGCGGCGACGCTGTGATTGATGCAGCCGGAGCCGCGGCGCACTGCACAGCGAATCCACGCCAGATCTGCTCAGGATAACGATCATCAAAGTGTACAATTTTACTTGTGGTTTTTAAAGTAGTGCAATAGGTTTCCTGAACACTTTGAAAATTGTTATTTACGCTGTTACATTGTTATGTTACGCGTCGTTAATTTTCTTAAAACGGCGCTTACGACATAGCTATACGTTCATTTCATATCATGGTCATCGGTCTAGACTGCGATGGGACTGATTTGCGACGCGAATATTTTCCGATCAGTATTAGGGTCGGTTGTACCAAACTCTCTGTCACCGTCAAAGCGTTCGCTAGATTTTATTGTATGGGAAGTTTCATAGTTGTCAGCCGATTGCCGTTGATCAGTCTGTCAAGTGTGGATGGTGCAACTGACCCTTAGTATTATTCAATCAATCAATCAATCAATCAATCAATAAGAATTTATTTCGAACAATGTCCATATTGTGTTAGTAACATACAAATACTTAAATCTAGGGTTAGTATGACACGATATTACTACAAATTCCTATATAAAGGGGCATGTAGCTGCACCCAGTGCTTCAGCCACGGTGAGTCCCACCGGTCGGCCAACGTGCACAGGATGGTATTCGAGCTGGCGCGCCACCGCCTCAACAGCGAGCTACACCTCTTCCTGATGATCGCGTGGAAGCCATCGATCCGTCCCTCCGTGAACATACCCATTATTGACACTTTTAACATACCTATAAATTATTGTAGCTATATTAATACGATATACGTCATATACGTTTACAGTTAGTGCATACGCACTGGTAGTGCTTGAAAACGAAGTTGGAGACCTAGGCTCTCCAAAACATGTCGCACAAGTGATTAACAACACGTGAGTTAATCCGTAAAATTAGCTTAATACCTATAATTTGTTCAATTATGTAATGCATTTAAGTAAAATCTATTTTTTTACCTTCTAATTTTTTTTTATTTTTTTTTTTTTATTTTTTTTTTTGGGATTAGAATAAGTAGATTATAAGTATATTTTAATATTTGCATGCTGTTTCGGCTGAATACTGTGACAATATTTAATGTAACACCTTGTACCTACGTATTCTTGCAAATAAACGCTTCTATTCTATTCTATTCTATTCTAATTAGGGACCATGATGTCATAGATCTTCACTAAAATGAAAAATATTAAATATTTCAATTTTAATTCCAGTTATACCTTTACCAGACTGTCTGTGTTTCTCTGCGACGTCGTGCGAATGTTGCGACACGTCGACGTGTTTATAGCTCCGGTCAGCGCTGATTGGAAGTGATCGTTGCCTCGGGCAGTGGAATTCGTCTTTGTTGAGCCATCGATACGCTGGTTTCCCGACCCAAACGTAGTTTATGATGAGTCGTTTAGGTTTGCTTTCCTTTTGAATGTTTCGCAACAGAATATATTGTTTATTGCTACAGGATTGCGATTTCTAAAGTAACAGTCCGAGTGCTCGTCATAGCCCCTGTAGGTTGATGTCAACTTTAAACTAGTCATTGCCAATAGATAGAACATTTAAGTAAACGTCATAAGCCACACACAGGTGCAGCGGCCATGGTGCACCGAGGCCAAGAAGCTGGTTAGGGAGATTGTGCGCTGCTTGGACAGAGGCTACGACCCCCGGGCTGCATCTTATGTGGCAACGCAGCCGGCATATTTGAAACGCTTGCCAGGTAGGGAACAGTCCGGGGCTTAAAGTTAATTTTTGACGGAGCTAGTTTGTGGGGTATTTTTTTTATTTCTGCATGAAAATATAATAATCTAGTATAAAACTTTTATATTTAACTTTCTAATTAAATATTACGTTAGTAAAGGTCTAACGTAACTAACGGGTAACGTCTTTAAGGATTATGCTAAGTTAGAGGTCGGCAAAAAAAACACATTTAGAGTTCATAGACCACTGAAAACAACATTAGTGGCTCTTTAAGATAGTTCGAGCTGGTGATTTCTACTGCGGTAGACTCTTACCTAGTTAACGATGAGCTCGTCAATGTAGCTGCTATAAATATTATACAGAATCCTAGGATTTTTAAGTAGCCAAAACATCAAAGTTTTCGCAAGTGTTAAGATATGGATGGAGTTACTGCTTTTATAATAGTTCGCTTCAGGTGTTTTCTCCGAACAAAGCATTAATAATTAGTTCTAGAATGACATTTAACTTTAACGAACAAATTGCATTCATTATATGAATTATCGCTACATAAACACAATACCTACATAATATATGGCTACACGGGAAGACCATTAGTAAACGGATGAATTCTATTAAAAAACGATAACTGTATACCTATTATGGGCCGGTAACCAATAAACTGTTTGATAAATAGATCTTATTCCATCGAAATAAGACTCACTATAAATGTATTTTTTCGATGCTACATTTATTATTTTACGATTATTTCCAAATAATGAAGTAGCGTATAAAATAGTGCAGCTCAGCGACTACTAAGTATTAACGACTGTTAAAAACCATAAGTCTGTTTCGTCCTTCGCCTATATATAAATAAATATTATGAGATAATCTTACACAAATCGATCTAGCCAAATATGGTGGGAGTAAGTTCAATAAGCCGCATCCAACGAAGAACGACTCGAATTGTCGACTGCCAGCGTATTTCGGATCGGCTTGACTCCTTGGCGCTGCGTAGAGATGTGGCCTCACGGTGCATTTTCTATCGCATGTACAAAGGGGAGTGCTCCGAGGAATTGTTCGGATTAATCCCTGCCGTTTCTTTTCGCCATCGCCCTACGCGACAACATTTCCATCCTCACCACTTAGATGGTTGGCAGTCCTCAACTGTGCGTTTCTCCAGAAACTTCCTGCCTCGCACAGCTACACTGTGGAATGAACTGTCGCCTGCGGTATTTCCGGACCGATACGACCTTCAAGAAAAGAGCGTACTCCCATCTTAAATGCCGGCGACGCACTTACAACCCCTCTGGTGTTGCAGGTGTCCATGGGCGGCGGTAATCGCTTACCATCGGGTGATCCGTCTGCTCGTTTGCCTCCTGTATCATAATTTTTTTTTATAGATAACTACTTTAACACATAGAAAACATTCATATTAAGCCAGGAACAAAATGTGTGCTTGATAAACACACAAATAAATGCCCTTACCAGGATTTAAACCCGACACCTCTTTCTTCGTAGGCAGGATCACTACCGACTAGGCTATGAGGCCATTAAATATAATTAATTAATAAGATATAAAAAATATGGTCTTAGTGGCATTATCTACAACAACACGACTGTGTATGTATTAGCAGTCCTTATTACCGACTTGTCTCAGCTGCGCCTGCTCCGGCGCATGTCGCAATGCGCAGACGCAGCGACAAGCGCAGCGATTTACGCACAAGCGTGCCCTGCGTGGGCGCTGTGTAGCCGCCATATTGTTTATTATAATTCGGGAGTAAGCTGCTCTAATCGATTTAAAAGCAATACAAAGCTGGAAGCCGATTCTGATTAAACAATTGGATGTGGGTTTCGTCTCATTTTGATACTTGAGTGATGTTATCAGAAACACGCGTATCAATAGGAAAGAGCAAAATGGCTTATAAGCATACCCCGGGGTTTTGGGTGCGGGAACGATTTCGTGTATTTATAACTATTATATCAGCTTAGGACCGGAAAATGTGGCATATTATAAGAGAAGCCTATGCTCAGCGGTGGGTGATAAAGGGCTGACATAATGATGATGATGATGATTATTATAAAATAGTTACCAAACTATAAATTAAAAATAAATAGTAAGCTCAAAACGTTTCTGTTTTTTTTTTTCAGTTTTTACCTAGTTTTTGACTAGTGTGAAACATTCCCACACCGGAGAACCTATGCTTATAAGTAAATAAGACTCCTGGTTGCACTTGAGCCACTCACGCTGACGCTCACGATTAAAGTCTGTAAAAACAAATTAAAACCATATCGAATTTTAAAAAAAGAATCGACTTTCGGAGGGTCGTAAAACAATGCGCCCACTAGCTGGAATTTACTGTCACAAACGTTGGTACGTTAAATATTAATCCCTTTACTTAATCTTTTATTTACGGTATAATTATACAATCAATTTGTTACGTCGTCGTCCGTGTAGGCCCTACATAAACCTTACTGAACATGCTGATAAACTAAAATATCTAATCAATATTAAGTCAGTTCATACTAGCTTCTGCCCGCGGCTTCTTCTGGGGTGATGATGATGATCAATAAAAACTATCCTTTGTCTTTGTCCTCGGGCATCAAACTATCTTCATACGAAATTCTATCTAAATCGGTTCAGAGGTCTTAAGACAGACAGACGAACATAGTTACTATCGCATTTATAATATGTATACATATTGCAACACACCTTTACACGTAACATTATAAACTTCGGAATTCAGGAACATATACTTACCTTTGAAGGTATTTAGGTAGCTAAACATAGAAATTTGATGCGTGACAAATAGAGGCCTTGTTGAACTAGGTGTGTATTCGCTACCGACCATGTTATTGTAAGTCACAGACCATTAATTTTGCGACTACCTGTTATGAGCTGTGACTTCATAGACGAGCCGCCGGTCAAGGATCATAAACTACAGAAATTTCACCGAAACCGGCCAAGTGCGAGTCTAACTCGCGCCCTGAGGTAAGCCCAGGTTGTTTCTTATAGATAAATTAAATTGTTTTAATGCGGTGATCAAATCTAATTTTCGGAAACAGAAAAACAAAAAACAGAACAGGATTTCAAACCATTATAACGTTTAAAAAAGATGGTTAGTATATCGTTAGGTGACAACCAAAACTTGTCACCTGACGATATGTTCAAGTTGTACACTTGGATGCAATCAAAATGAGCAGCCATCTAATACAATTACTAAATCATTGCCATGAATTGTAAAAAAAATGTGGCTGTTTCATACATTCTGATCTCCGGCTGATATGATGCCGCTTATAAGTATGGTCCATAATAAAAGTTGTTCAGTATGACCTATAAAGTCACTACGCAGCTGTATATCAATATTAATCTAGTGTTATAGAAAATACATTTATTATGTTAATAAATTGTAATTACACTTATGTGTAATAAAACTAATTTTACCTATAAAGAAGATTTTTGGTGAATATTCAATACCGGTAGAAATTCCAAAATTCCAGTATTATCGGCCAATATATTTTAACACCGGTATCGCGAATTGCCCAATATTGGATGCCCTAGTCAAGTCGTCTTATATTATTCGATTAGTATGTGGCCTATGTCTGACCGTAGCGGCAACATGGGTGTCCTAATCGCAGAACATCGTAAACCGTTTACATTTGGAATCGCGTGGGTTTCAGTTTACATGGCTGCAAGGCTAATTTATCATTCATTTTGTGACTACAGTAGCGGCAAAAAATCTAACATAATGCTATTTTTTGCATGCATTAATTTGAAAATGTGTCCGTCCGTTTCTCCGTCTGTCCGTCTATCACCAGGCTGTCTCATGGACCGTGATAGCTACACAGTTGAAATTTTCACAGATGATGTATTTCTTTTTGTTCGGTTTTAGACCGGATAAATGCGAGTCGAACGTGTTCGGTTTTGGACCGGACAAGTGCGAGTTTGACTGGCCCACCGAGCATTCCGTACTTTTTAGTATTTGTTGTTATAGCGGCAACAGAAATACATCATCTGTGAAAATTTCAACTCTCTAGCTATAAAATATGATAGATTATTTGCCGCGACTGTATACGCATACGTTGCGCGCTCGGGGCAAGATCGTTGCGTGTGTCCGCGGCGAACTCGCTGCTCGCTTACCTTGCTTTCAACTCTTCCGCTAATCTCCAGTTTACACTGCAAGGCTATTCTACTCATCTTGAAACAAATACGTAGCAAACAGAACAATAGGTGCTAACTAAGATTTTGAGGAAATTACCTCAAGTGAACACCCACAAATAGGTAACTCATTTTGTACAAAGAACCAAGGAACTACAGTTTCGCAGCAATAACCGTACCTGACCGTTAAGGTTGATTTAATTTCTTCACTGCAAGCACCATGGCCGCAATGCTGTCCTCTGTCTTTGAAAATGTCTATGTCCTTTATGATTTTATTTTTGTTTCTAAGCAAGGTGTGTTGGGGTAACTTCGAAAGTGGGATAATTTTGGAAGTAGCAAATTCATAAGCACTTTCTACTGTAGTAAGAATTAGTAAAGTTGCCAAAGTGAAATTCTTTTGGTTTAGTAAATATATATTAGCAGTTGACCACGACTGCAAGCAGCATTACTGCCACAATTTGGACGATACCTTAACCCAGCGGGGGCATTTATTTATCTCCGCGTATCATCTTTGAAGATAGAAATAAAGCTTATTGCAAAACACTAGAATTTGTTTGGCGCGTTGATGTCTTTTGTTCGAACAGTTATTTTTATATTTTGTGTCGATGCGATCAGCAGGGGTGCACAAATATCGAAGGCACACCACACCTATATTTTTGTAGTATAATAGGTGCCGCATTGAGTTGAGTACCGTAATACCACCTAAGTATGGGCAATCAGAATCTCCCAATTATTGGAGTTCTGTTATTGGCTATGCTTATAAGTACTCATGTTTTTTGTATATTATAGGAATTCATTGAAAATGCTGTAGAACTTCTCAAAAAATAAATTAAATTATGGCCCTAAAGTAACTTGAATATCTTTCGGCCCGCTTTGAACTTTAATATACGTCAATAATTGGCTCTAGATACGATACGATATGGATCGGATATGTCAGTGACAAAATGACGTTTTTATTTATATATTAAAGTACGGTATCGGGCCGGTTGTTAGACGTGACTATTATTTATTTAAAATATATTTTCATTAACGAAAGAAAAAACTCACACAAAAATAATTAGAACGTTGATTTAGATACCTATGTACCTATGTTCTTGTGAATAAACTTTCATTCATTCATTCATTCATTCCTACTTAATTATACTAACTCGTTGAAACTGTGCACGGTCCACAGTCAAATGCCAGGATTTGAATCCGGGACCTCCTTCCTGATTTTGTAGGCAGGGTCACTACCGACTTGGCTAGGAGCAGTGTTGGCCGAACGGTTATTACAATTGATCATTAACCATTACAAATTGAACCGTACACCGTGACGGGCGGGTACATGATCAATTCTAAATAACGTTCGGCCAACACTGGCCAGGAGGCCGTTACACGTTTACGGGATTCTTTTAGTGACACATCTTCGAGGGCAGTCCCTACTCACTAGTGTTAGAGCTAGCAAGAACCATCTGCATCAACGCTGCTGCAGTAACGTCGCAACATAAATGCAGCTGCAGGTGACATTCAAATATAACCTTAATAGTATAAGAGTGCGGTCACATTATATTGGTGCAAGATTTGACGAGTCTGCGCGCGCGCAATAATAGTGTAGTATCTGACGTCTACCGAGCGCATTTTTCCGATCGCCGTTATCTATAATTGGGATCGGTTGGGAGCTCGCGCGGACAGGCGGACGCGCAACCAGGATCAGGGGTCACGACAGACCAATAGGTATGTACGTTTTGTTATACAACCATGGCAAACAAGCGCACGGCCACCAACCTACCTACCTTTTCCATGGGATGGTGTCAGCGAAGTGATAATGACAAAAACTGAGCCACTGTTGACAAGCAGACTGCTCGTAAGTTGGTAACCAGGGGGCCTAGCCAAGATGACGATCGTACATCGACAAACATCAAATGAAAAAAAATAAGTATTTAGCCAAAAAAGAACATTTTTGATACAAGCTTTTATCGCTAACTGTACTTTTTTTTCCACAGGCAAAACACAGTTAAGTTGCGTTTGCCACCTCCATTCTCCATCATCAGATCAGCTCGATGGTACAATAATATTGCATTGTCAATTTGTCACCAAACTTGGTTGGATGCATATGTATGTAGAGAAAGTGACCAAATGCTTGTAAACCGCTGACTTATGCCAAGTATAAACCTGAGATTGAATTGACTTTCGGCCGGATTCGAACTTTGACGAAGTGACGTTAATGTTTGAAGAAACGTTACTTTTGACACTGACATATCTAATCCATATCGAATAGTGGTCGTTTGAGACACTTCAACCTGTTGTCTGTGTGTGATAAGGAACATGACCGAATGTTTACTCATTTTTTGTATTTTTCGAGAACGGTTTTTTCTACTCTATATATAATATGTACAAATGGTGGAATTAAGTATTTACCAGTCAACCATATAGGGTCAAACAGAGATAGCTACAATTATATCATATTATCACTAGTTACAACTAATAAGTAATATGTTTTATACTATAAGATAATTACGGCAATTTGAATATGGCGGCTGTTAGAAGAAAAGTAAATATGACCCTATGACCATTATATCAAGAATAACATTATAATTGTCGTTGATTAGATGATTAGTTAATATAAAAAGTAATTATATAAAATGCCACTGATTTTTGACCATCAGGGTCGGCCTTATAGGCAGTTGCCTAACTCAAAAAAATAAATAAAATCCAAGTTGACATCCAATTGTTCTAGACTCGAACTCCGAACAGCGGCATTTCCGCTTCCAACAATTAATTGCTTTTCGGAGAACACGATACCATCGCCTGCGCCGCTGTTTGTCTATGTAAATTAACACCGTATTTATGTGCCGAGAGATATAACAACTTGACCGCTGAGAGAGCTTATGTCTTTATAATACGGGTGAAAAACGGTTAAAATATTAACGATGACGCAGGTTAATTTCATTTAAGCAATTAATTTGGACATTTCACAGGTTACACGAAAACACGAAGCATGCCGTAGATATAGTGTTGGTAGGAAATTAAGTATTTTGAGTCTAAATTTTAAAACTTGATTCGCTGTTACGAGTCGATTCCTTTATTGAGTCTTTTTAAGCGCAACTCAAAAAGACGGGAGCTTCCAAAAAAGACACCTCCCTCAATTATTTCTCCGTCAAATAGTATGATGTATCAAACCTATGAATTTTGACATAACTTTTGGAAACAAGTCAAATTACTTTTATCAAATGTATTGATTTGTGTTTATTTATTCACACTGCTATATACAAATTATAATCTGAAACAAGTCACATATATGAAAAAGTGGCAAAGTCTCCCGTGGTGAAGGCCGGATTTGAAATTTTGAACCGGCGTTTTAGCTACGGCTGGCGGTTAAGGCGTGAACCCTTAGGCCACTTCGCCACCGCGGAGAATATATTTTATTATTTTTGTTATTTTTTTTCAAAAAATTATAGTCCTCTGCAAAAGACTTAAGCCCCTACAACATAATCGGGTCTCTTTCAAGTTGAAAGGAGTCAAGTTTCGAATTTCGACTTCATTATAAGGATCTGAAAAACTGAGTCGAACCTTAAAGCAGAGGACTTAAAGGACTGGAGTCTTAACGAACACTAATCCCGTATCTGTGGATCCGTGGATAATTCTATGTTCCGCTCATAAGAAAATACCCACCAAGTAGGTATTATAGTCAGTTCTTAAACCTTGCTACTGTGAGCCAAAACTGTACATTACATGATCGAAATATAAATTAATGGATCATAATATAATTATTAATGTATTCATTAGAGACTTAACTTGACTCAAAATAATAAACAACTATTTGTATCCTCGAGTATTCATCAGCTTTATCACTGCATGTTTTGTATTTCCAATTTATAGGTTTTTAATGTTATTTATCCTCAACGATCCAAATTTGATCATGGTATTCATGAACCATAAAAGGCATCAGAAATGCCTTAAATATAAGGTTGAGATCTGATTTGATGCGCGCAGTTCGGCAGTTTGACACATTTCATTGCCTCCATTTTGTAAATTAATCGGTGCACATAAAATTTATCGTTTATTTGAAAGCCGAATCGAGCGGCGAACAACAATTATTTGAGCTGCGATCAATCTCCGGTCGTGTTTATTAATGGCTTTACAAACTCGTATGAGCTCGCCTTTGAGCCGTGTTCATGAAGTTAAATAATTGCTTGTGACATGGCAAGCATTTGACTTGGAGGCATCATCAAAAATATCTAAGGGAATTAGGTAAATGAGTAGCAATTGATATTATTTATCTCCCGAAAATCTCAGCTCAGTTCAGCTCAGCGTACTGAACCGTTTATATATAATTGAGCGAGATATGCCTGTAAGTAGTATTATATAATGTGGTAATGTAAACACTTTTGTACTCAATGTATAAGTATTACTATCGCCTAATTTGTGCCGCTGTGGTTCTAGCTGTTAAGGTACAATTATAAACATAAATAAACAATATGATTACACAACAACATACATAAGATTTTTAGTTTCTAATTAGTTTTTATATTTACATTTTACTCTAATAATTTGTTATTGTAAACATAAGAAAAATAATGTTTCTCATAATAAACAATATAAATAAATAAAAATAGGTACATATATACAATATTAATCGATCGATTAAGCTCAACTCTCGGTTTTGGGTGTAAGAAACATTTTTAATATTCACATTAGCTATAAATAAATATTGAACATTTTATTTCTCAGCTCACAGAAGTAATCATTAGTTTGCTTTGATTTTCATTGTTATTATACTAAATGTTCTGATGAAAACTAGACATTAAACATCGATTACAAATTGGATTGAAACAAACGTGTATTTGAACTTATAATATATTTTAATTGCATTCACTCATTATGCTGATGAAATATATGATGTTATCCATAAATATTTCAGCTATGGTCGATTTCGAGTTGTAATAAGAATTGGCGATGTCACGAGCTGCCAAGAAACATGTCGAATGAGCCCTGCGCCCGCGCCATAGATCGAGCGACAGATTGTGTCGCGATGAGTTTGCGCGCTGTGTCAATACAAGGATCATTGAATGATGAGGTAGCCAGCGAATACACAAAAACTTCATACCTATATAAGTACAGTCAACTGCAGAAATGGCTAAGCGAGATACGGGGATAGCATGGGCTAAATTCGGAGCAAGCCAACTACGCAGGCTTGGCAATAACCAAGTGTGAAGTGTGCTCGTAAACGTCTTATTTCGTTAATGACATTAACAAGCTTTGATATTATCTTAATCAACGCAGATCATATTCCAGGCGTTGCCCCGGCTTTTTACCGCGGCTCATGGAAGCCTGGGGTCCACTTGGCAACTAATCCCAAAAACTGGCGCACGCTAGTTTTTACGAAAGCGACTGCCATCTGACCTCGGTGCAGTTAAAAATAAATGGTTTAGCTGACACGGAATATATTATACACACTCTAATTTTTTAATTTCTTAAAAAAGTACATAGTTAAAGTAAAGTTAGTAGAATTACTAAAAAAGTACCTATATGAGTTCTGTGTGAAAAAATAGGAATGTTTTATAAGATCACTTTATTGTACTACGTACAATAACAAACAAAAGAGATAGGAAGATAAATACATCTTAGAAGACAAAGTACAAATGCTATTCAAACAAAACAGATGAAAAGATAAAACGAACACAATACAGAGTACAATATAAAAGTAAGTGAAAGTCTGTGTTCTATTCAATTAGGATTTTTTATAAATAATATGTATTTCATCCACCTTAAATAATTATTGTTGATTCTAGCCTAAAAATAGAGAGTTCTCCGTTGCATGTACGTTGCGTTTTCCGTTGCGTTTACTCTTTTACATATAAATGTCACTTATTAAAATCCAGTTTTCTTTTTAATTTAGTTCGTAAAAAGTTATTCAGTATTCAATATGTTTATATTTTCGAGCGCATTTTACATTCCACAGGCTGATTAATGTTTTACACACAAGGAAAAAATCGCTTATATAAAATACAGGCCAGACGCTATAATGAATATTGACATTACATACTTTTAAGTAATTACATGATTAATTAGAGTGTGGTGATAGTAATGAAAGAATTTTTGTTTAAGTATAGAATTAATGTCAATGGAATAATATTTAATGTATTCGCACAAATACATTGTATTGTAATAGTGGAATAAAGAATTACAGAAAAAATGACGGAAAGTTATTCAATAGTTTGCAAATTTTGAAAGTAATGACAATATAATGACATTAAATTAATAGCGAGTGGAGCGCATAATACACTTATACTAAAACATGTCATTATTAGTAATATTTGTAAATAATACGAAAACACTTAATTATATACCCATGTATTACCTATAACTAATGGTAATATATATAAAATGCTTCTCTTTGTTAATATACTCGTCAATTTGTCGCCCTCAGCAGAGAACTCATTGACTGAGCTTTCATAGATTTCAATTCCTGTTCATTTTGTTAAAATCTACCCAGCTTACTTTTTTGTCAACAGCTGTTACTTAATATTCAGTGAAAAACAAACAGTTTTTGCCAATTCTAGGAAGTAAAGTACATCCTCATTATGTGTTAGATAGACTCCTAGATGCGATACGGATACATGCAACAACGCCTCATAATTGGTCGAGCATGCGATCGCATCGCTGTACTAACAACACTTTTAACAGACCTTAAGTACACCGTATCTCATTGCAGTAAGGTATATAATTGGTCAATGAACGCAGACTGGAACGTCGTAACGTCGTATTCTATGAGCCCATTCAGCGATCCAATACAGTGATTTACATAGAAATGTAGTATTGATTGTAATGGTATGACCTGGCTTTATCGCCCTGTCGTTGAGCAGATGTTTGTGATGCTTGCTTGTAGCTATGGGACTGATGGGATGGTTCCTGGGAATATTTACTAAATAAGGGAATTTAATATGATGATAATTTGGGAACAATATCTTAATGTTGGATCTCATAAATAAATAAATAAATTTATTGTAAATATTTGCCTAAATGTTTATTATGATAGGTACTGGTTGTTTTGTATTTTGATTTAACCCTAGTCCGTCTAGTGTCCGATAAAGTTTTATAAGAAATATGATTATGAACTGGATACCACCGCTATTTAAAACAAAGAATGATACCTACTTAAACCATATACCTATTTGAAAACTTATTCTAGTATTTTTAAATTTAAGTACTTGATAACCTAACCAACCTAACATTGGTTTGAGTTGGGAATATTCTCGGGAACATTCCCGATTACGACACATCACTACGCGCGTCGGCGCACGACGGTTGCCAACCGAATTAATTTCTGTGTCGCTTTAATTATTCAATTAATGATCTGTAATTAGTTGCTTAATTTCATGCCACTTTTATATCTCGCTTACATTTACTTAATTTTTTACATCAATCTTTTATAGAGTCATTGATCTGATTAGCCTTAGAAGGTAACGAATTTAGTTTTAATGATAGTCAATTTACAAAAGTCATATATCAAAAAAACCTGCGTAGGCGTCTCGTCACTCATCGCGCAAATATTCAGGGTAATTCGAACGTACACTTACATTAGAATTCAGTTATCATGCGTTTCGTTCATAATTATGCGTACATGTATTGGCGCGGGCGAGACGCACGATAACTAAATAACATGTTTTAAATATCATTCTGATGTCAGACTGTCAGTGCACGTTGGAATTGGCCTGATAGCCTCCCACCTCCCACGGTTCACAATCCAAATACGATCAAATCGCTCATTTTTCTCTGTAATACAAATTGGCCTTTAACTCGATGTAGAAGAATGTAAGCACAATGCAACAAATAGATTATAATTATGATTAGAGGCAGTTCATTGTAGTAATAATAATAAAAGTGGCGATCACAATCCGTTGTGCGCACAATGGTAACGCCTCGGGCGCGGCGACGGCGGCAGTGGGCCTGTCTTTGGCTATTCGGGTATTGTCGTCGAGCTTGTACGTGGCGGCGCAAGGCTGCGTTCCCACCTGAGGCGGTGATGAGAGGAGACTTGCGCGAATCAATCAATAGCATTGGATGTACCTAATCCAGCGGCGAGGAGAAGAGAACCAATGCTATCGGTTGATTCCCACACGTTTCCTCTCATCTCTACCTCAGTGGAAAGGCAGCCTTATCCCTGAACGATTTTAATTAACAGGTGTAAGCATAAGATATAGTATCCCCCATAAATTGATATTTGACCAGCGAGATCATATTACAAGCTTTAATTCACTTTCGTGTTGGATTGGGCCGAGTTCTATTGCATGCATTATTAGTAAGTAGAGTTGTATATAATAAAATATTTGATATTAGAGTCAGACAATGCCCTCATAATGGAAGACAATACAAACAAATCGAATATTCATTAAGTTGACCCTACTCATAGTGTTGTGTTCCTGCCGGTGAGTAAGGTTGCCAGAGCTCAACGAGGGGGGTGGGGTTAGGGTCGGCAACGCGCATGTAACTCCTCTGGAGTTGCAGGTGTACATAGGCTACGGAGACTGCTTACCATCAGGCAGGCCGTATGCTTGTTTGCCACCGACGTAGTATAAAAAAAAAAAAAGTAAAATGTTGATGACTGTACTATCAAAAGTACAATTGGCAATTAGAGCACACTTATCTAATGTAAAATAATCACATTTTTGACGGGATTATTTCTGGTCATTTATTACCAGACATAGAAGTTCTTGTGACACAAGCAAGTGTTTCTTACATTTCTGTTCCTCTGTTTGTCTGTTTATTGCATTTATTCAGCCAGTTCTCTATAATATATAATTATATACCTACACAATACACCTACCAAAATAATATAACAAGGGGCGTTGTAGTAGTGACTAAATTGATTAAAACAACAATTCACCAGGATAACCTTCACAAGAAGCACGTTATATTTAAAGGTAATAATTTTCTCACAACTCCGAGTTTAACCGCAATCAATAATGGGTTCATTCATTCGTGCATTATCATAATCAGTTCAGTGTTAAGTTTACGAGTTCACCGGTGAAGGGAGCGGACACAGCCGACATGACAAACAGGCCAGTTCGAGCGAGCACTCACATCAGAACGATATTAAATTTGAATTATATTATTTAATATTTAGTTATCGCGCATTTCTCTCTTACTTGTACGGACATGTAAAGGTGCGTGCGAGACGCACAATAACTAAACTGTACTTTTTTTATACTACGTCGGTGGCAAACGAACATACGGCCCGCCTGATGGTAAGCAGTTACCGTAGCCTATGGACGCCTGCAACTTCAGAGGTGTTACATGCGCGTTGCCGACTCTAACACCCCGCACCCTCGTTGAGCTCTGGCAGCATTACTCACCGGCAGGAACAACACACTATGAGTAGGATCTTGTGATTTGGCTGCGGTTTTCTGTAAGGTGGAGGTACTTCCCCAGTTGGGCTGTGCTCTAGATCTGGAATGACATCCGCTGTGCTGATGCTGTGCCCTACCACACAAAGCGAGATGACATTCACAATGCCCATACCTCTCTTTTGGCCGTAGTTTAAAGGACATACCCGGGTCCATGTACTGAGATATTTAAAAAAAAATGTAATATATGTTTAAAAAAAAAGTATTTGTTTATATACGTTGGTATGTATTTTAATTTATAATGTTATTTACTTTTGTACAATTTGGTTACCTAGTTTACTTTTAAAATGTTATTGTGCATTCCGTAAGTTTCTCTATCTAATTTGAATTCTTCCCTCATATACTCGAAAGTTAGCTGGAAGAGATCCCTTATAGGGATAAGTTCGCCTTTTTACTTATTTCTATTTCTGCAAATCTTCTTTGTAACTATTTCTGTAAATTTTATGTAAACCTATGTACAATAGATTACTACTACTACTACTAAATAACATGATTCAAATATCATTCTATGTGAGTGCATGTTCGAATCGGCCTGCTGACATGGCGGTCGACAGGCAGACAGTCGACATGGCGGAATAATGGACCCAATGTACCGTTGCAGCCGTCAAAACATTCAGCGGAACAATCATCGCAGGTAACGAAATTAAATAACGCGATCAGAACTGATTTTACGCTACATGAGCTTAAGAGGCGGATTCTGACTTGACATACTTAATACTGATTTGATATCAATTACTGACTTGACCTTTGATACACTGAAGATTTGAACAGAACAAAGTATGGGGATGTCATTATAAACATCCTATTTTCGTAGAAAGCCATGCAGAGTCAGCTTGGCCCGACTCTAAGTATCTCTTCGTGGTGCAAATTTGAGCGTATGAGAGGGTTTCTCAGGGATTGATGAAATAACAGAGACGTGTAGGTTTAGAATCAGTCTATTTGACCACTAACACAACAATCCGTACACTCACAGGTTACTTTACACACAATTTAGAGATTTAAGCCCAATAATCAGTTAATCTACAGTTTTACATTAATTATTTTAACAAGTTTATCGAGAGCGCGATAGAGTGTGTCGACCGACAAGACAGAACCCGCCGCCATGCTGTTGCGCGGGAGCGGGACGACATTACTACTCCTAACGTTAGAGTGAGATAGATGGCTTTCGCTCTACTCCGTGTAGCGCGCCGGGAGTTGTCCGCGAGAGGCGCGCGCGGGTAATTTGAACGCGGTAGACGTTTGACCGTTGGTGTCATCTACGCGGTTTGCTATATGCTCCCCCTCTAGTCCTGGAGAACGCCCCCGCTCCTGGACTAGTACCCTATCATTCCTATCAGTATTAGGTGGACGTCCACGATTCCTCTTAGGAACAACAGGTCTTGGGGTATCGCCGTCGTTACCTCGGTAACGAGTAAGGTCCTGAGTGTGGTATCTTCCGAGAGAAATATCAGGTTGGTCGGTGCTAGCGATTGTATACGTTGTAGGGCTAACCTTCTCTGTTATGACGTACGGTCCATCGCGACGTGGGAGAAACTTTGCAGTTACATCCTTGAACGTGTTACTGAGCAGATGCGACTTAAGGAGGACCAAGTCACCTACCTCAAATTCCTCTGAAGGCCGGCGCGACGCATCGGCATACTCCTTCGCTTTATCTTGTTGGATCTCCACACGTTCCCGAATCCCTGATAACGAGTTTAAAAACGATTGGAGATACGGAGTTATCTGTGGGACAAAGTTATCTTTACCCAAGATAGCACGAAGGTCATGGATGACCTCTGTGGGTGACCGCATTTCCCTGCCGAAAGTCAAATAAGCAGGTGATTTCCCTGTAGTGCGGCATCTTGCACTATTCAAGGCGAACCGAATCACCGGTAATTTTCGTGGCCAAGAAGTGTGGTCTTCTTCCACGAGCTGTGCCAACATCGGTTTCATGTCTCGGTTCTTGCGTTCCGCAGGGTTAGCTTCTGGGTGATATAACGGGGCAAGATTCTGTTTTATCCCTAGAGCTGCCATGCACTGACGCATAACTGCGGATATGAATTGAACACCATTGTCCGAAATGACTCGACGAGGTAGACCAAAACGCATAAAATACTCCTCGACGAGAATCACCGCACAGGCTTCCGCGGTGGCGTCCTTAAGTGCGTATAGCTCTGTCCACCGGGTAGCAGTGTCCTCGACAAGGAAAATCCACCTCTCCCCCTGGTCTCCTAGTGGCAATGGACCGAATAAATCCATGGCCAGCACTTCATTGCGCTGGTTCATGAGCGGTGTTTGCAGAAGACCTGGAGGCTTGGTATTTATGGCTTTGTAGCGTTGACAGTGTATGCAGGCTTTGACATAATCAGTGATTATTCTCCGCATACCTGTAAAGTAGTACAGCTGGGCAATCTTCTGGTACGTACGATCGACGCCAGGGTGTCCGGCTACCGGCGAGTCGTGGCACTCCTTCAGAATCTCTGCTCTGAGACTAATGGGTATAACGAGCTGTGGAGTCTCGCTATCTGAATCGGGGTTGTACCTGTATAGTACCCCTTGTTCCATCAAGTAGCCGCGCTCCGTCCATCGCCGAGATGCCACCTCGTTAGAACCCTCGACTTCTTTGACAATCCTCTCCACTTCGGGGTCAGCGAGCTGTTCGCGCCTCAACTCTGCTGGGTTTTTCGTTGGTAGGTCAACCACAACCGAGCAGACTCCGCAGTCCTCACGAGAGTCTCCGGAGCAGACTGGTCTACTCAGCGTGTCGGCTACCACGTTCTGTACTGCTATAGGAGGGTGCTCACCTGTTTCTATCCGATGCTCAGCATAAGGGGTTGGAGCTCCCCCTGGTGTGAAGACGTGTGCGTGCCTAGTAAGGACGCCAGCAAGCGCCTGACGCTCAGCTGGTGTAAGATGACTTCCCTCGTCATCCCGAAGAACGTTTGTGGTAGCACAGGTTACACTGGGCGAAGTAGGCTCGAAACATAGTTTATACTGAACCGTGCGGTTCCTACTGAAACACCATACTAACTCGAGGAAATCAATATCTACCCCAGCAGCAGTAAGAAAATCAATGCCTAGCAACGTTTCATTGTTAGTCGCGTAAGGGAAAATTAGGAATGGAATCTTAACAATTTCCTGTTCTAATCGCACTTCTAATATGGTAACTAGTACTTCCATCGCACGCGACACCCCATCGGCCAGCTTAATGTTGCGCGTTATCGTGCGGAGCAGGTGGTTTCGACGCAAGAGTATAGCATAGAGCGTGTGGCCCGCGACGCACCGCTTTGCACCCGTGTCTACCAAACCAGTGCCCTTCACGCCTAAAATCTCTATATTAAAAATCGGTCTTGTCGTTCGACCCACCGTCTCGCAATCCCCATCAACGTAAGTCATATACAGGTATATCAACTCATCGTCGGAAATCTTACCACAGTCCGCGCCAAAAAACGTGTCTACTTCCGTAACATCCCCGCTATTTGAAGGGTTAATACACTTTGACGCAAACGGTGAGTATTCATTATTATTACAGGGACGATTATTATTATTTACGCACAAAATTGAGTTACGACCGTTTGTTAAATAAAGCTCGTTTTGTTCACGACTATCCGTCATCGAACATTTTCGCGCGTCTTCGCTTGAAATTACTGAATAATTACTAGAACACGTCGGAACTGTAATAGAACTAAGCGGTCCGCGGCAGCGAAATTGTTCGTTACATGAATGAGGGTTAGTCGTTTGCAAAGAATTGGTAGCACACGTAATATTTTTAACGGCTTTAGGTACAAAAGAATGCAAACATTTCTCGCCTGTAGTAGCTGTGGTGGTACATGCAGGAATCATATTACTACGAGGTACATCGTATTCATAACAATGATGAGTAGTGCCATTTTCGACTTTATTACTATGCGGAATAAGGCTCAAATTGCTGCATGTGTCACCCATAGAAAAATAGGTATTTTGTGTTCTATTTTTAGAATCGACATTGCACGAGTTGAAATCGACACTATAAAAGCTAATATCACTTGTTTCACTTATAGGTCGCACATTTGCACTATTTGCAGTGTTATTATTAGACGTGGACTCACCTGAGTTCATAAGCTTACGGCACTGGTCTTTGGAGTGTCCGAACCTTCGGCAGTACGCACAAACGGGTCGCTGCTTCTTCACAGACGCGTCAGCGACGGTGGTGGTGATACCGGTGCCGGGACCTTGCGCGACCGCCGGTTGAGTCGGCGTCGGCGGCGTGCGCGGTTGCGCGAGCGCGGACGATTGCGGCGCGGTCGCGGCTGGCGCGCCGCTGGCGTGCGATGTACCCGTACACGCCGTGGTTGTCGAAGCAGGAGGCGCGCGTTGGTTCGAGGTCACCGCGCGGTTTGCAGCCTGCGGCGGTGTTTGTTTCCTCTCCCCCTCGTCGAAGGAATCCTCCACGCTTCGTGCACGGCGGAGTAGCTCTTTAAAGCTTGCGACGTCCTCCCTCCGTAGCCTCTTCCTTATCCTGCTGCTCAGGAGTCCATAAGTCATGTCGAGTTGCGCCTTTTCGGAAATATCTCCCTCGGGAAGCCGCGCGAAAAGGGAACGTATTCGCGCCACAAACACGTCCGTGTTTTCCGTTTGCTGTGGCGATGAAAATATTTCTATGTATATGCGATGGGGCGGGCGGCGATCGCCGTAGGCACTTATAAGGTTCTCTTTAGCCTGCTGCCATGACGTAATTTGCTGCTTCACGCCCTGCCACCAAGTCGCCGCGTTTTCTTTTAGAAGGTATGCCAGACCGCGCAGGACATTTGTATCAGAAACCTGTGCGCATTCACTGTAGGCGTCTACTGCGTCAATAAATGCTTCCACTGACTCCTGCGGCTGACCAGAGAACGTAGTCTTGCAGCCCGTTAACGTTCCTTGACCTTGAGCTGTACACGACGTAGTACGTGACGATACTGATTGTAATAATTCTTTCAGAGCTTCGGTCTGCGATCGCTGTAGCGTCTCTATGATGTTTTGCACGTTTTGAGTCGAAAACATAGTCATATCGGCCATTGCCGTAGTCACCGCGCTTTCTTCGCAGATCTCACCAACACCGCCATTTTGCTTGTCGTCGGTGCTGGGCTCTGTACTAGCCGCTTTTTTCGTTTTCGGCGGCATATCGACACACTCACTAAAGAAATGTACTTTCAACTACACTTTCGAACGAACTAGTTATTATTTCACGTTGGATGCGCCATATATGAGAGGGTTTCTCAGGGATTGATGAAATAACAGAGACGTGTAGGTTTAGAATCAGTCTATTTGACCACTAACACAACAATCCGTACACTCACAGGTTACTTTACACACAATTTAGAGATTTAAGCCCAATAATCAGTTAATCTACAGTTTTACATTAATTATTTTAACAAGTTTATCGAGAGCGCGATAGAGTGTGTCGACCGACAAGACAGAACCCGCCGCCATGCTGTTGCGCGGGAGCGGGACGACATTACTACTCCTAACGTTAGAGTGAGATAGATGGCTTTCGCTCTACTCCGTGTAGCGCGCCGGGAGTTGTCCGCGAGAGGCGCGCGCGGGTAATTTGAACGCGGTAGACGTTTGACCGTTGGTGTCATCTACGCGGTTTGCTATAAGCGTTTGAATAGCAACATTCTCTTTTATTTATATTTTTAACGAGTAAGCTTTAAGATTGTGATGACATCGCTATTTATTCATTAATATATTTTTTAATAAAATAACAAATCTTCCGTGAGACACAGACATAATAAATAAGTGCAACGGCTATTTTTGAATGCTGGGCCTTCTTACCCGCCGAGCCTAGGTCACTCACGCATTTCAAGTCGAAGATTGCTCGATATGTTTCACTCCATAATGAGCAGCTTCAACGGGAGCTCCATAACGAGAACCTTCAACTTGCATATCTTGTACCCTACCCTACTGCTAAGTACATAATACAAATATATAACAATTAAAAAAATGTGCAGTATTAGGTAACAAATATTCATACATATCGTAATTAATTTCCAAATACTGGCCCCAAGTATTGAGAATCAAATCGGCTATATTCTACAAATCTGAATGTCTCCCAAAACTGGTTTAAAAGTCGTATTAATCCTTGCCTCGTATTAGGCGGTCTATAAATTGAGCTCGATCAAGATCCTGCCCGATATCCTCAGCTCATAAAAACTGCCGGTATTAATACTATTAGTTGAATGCGCGCGTATCAAGATTAGTGTCACGGAGATACCATCGATCGGGTTTGTGCATACCAGATACCAGCGGGTTGCGATGGCTGTCGGTGGCTTGTGCAAGTTGTGCAACGTGGGAACGGTAGCCACCATGGCGCCTGATGTTTCATTTTAATAACAAAACTTCCGTGAGGCGCAGACATTTAAACACACATACATACATTTAATCGCAATGGTCGCGAAGAGCTGTTTTTATACGTAAATATTTCAAATGTATATAGCTTTTTGGTTGTGGACTTGAGGTAGACGATGTTGGAATGATTGTGAATCGCTTCTAGATGAGATTAGCTCATGATTGCGACAAGTGCGTACTCGAAGACAAGCTCAAGTTCTGCAAGGGGATGTAACAGGTAATGACGATGAAAACGGTTCCTCATACGAGTGCTCCGTTTATAGTTCACCTCTGTGGGCAGGGCAATAAGTAATGCGTGGGAATAACCCCTTCTGTCTCTCATGCCTACATTTATCAAAGTACGAGCGTCAGGAACAGCGGCGTACCTAATAAATAAAAAAGTATTGTTAAAAAATACTGGTTAAATTTTACAAAGTTTTACCTGTGGCAGGAGATCCCGTTCTTCCGTCACGAGAATGGTTAATTACGGCATGAGCAGTGGTTATTAGTATTGCAGACAAATTGTAAAAATAATTAGACAAGCTGAAACTGACCTGCTAGCATGAGCTGCGTTCTCGCCGGCGACTCCATACATCTAGCGCGACGTTCAGTATGGACTCCCGCAACTGGTTTAAGCATTTATTCAGGGATAGCATTTAATCCGTCATCAAAGCTATTTAAAATTATGCGCAAGTATATTTCATTGTTGATACAAAGCCTATCGTTTTCTGCAATCGTTCAGGTCCGTTCGCGAAGCTCATTTGGAAATCCCGCATAAAATTAGCAATGACATAATTGATTGCGGCACTACGCTCGCGGTCTGCCTGCCATGAATATTTATAATTAGAATTGGTAGATCAAATTAAAGAGCAGGTTGAAACGATAACGATCATTATTCTATTAAAGATGTACCTATAATTACATTTATTGACGGTACCTATACTCATACTACTTAATACTAAAGAGCGAGAGACAACCTGGATAAAATACAACTACAACGCATTTAAATAATCATACATAGGTATCATACATAGAATATACAAATAAAGATTTAGTTTCGCTGTAGAAACGGCGGGTTGCTGGGGAGCGGACGCAAAACGTTTTACACGCGAACTAGGCCGTCGTCTCAGGCAAAAAGGGGAGGGTCCCCGCTCCGAGTCGTTCCTAGTGCAAAGGCTGGCATGGTAATTCAGCGTGGAAATGCTGCGAGCATCATGGGCGCCTTTGCACCGGGGACGGCGGGGAGCGGTTTGTATGTGTAAATTTTAAGTATTAATAATATAATAATATGCAATATAGTAAATAAATTAAAGTTATCAATAAAGATAATGGACGCTTTTATTGCCCTAAAATAGCATTGTGAAATCATTGTCAAATAGGTATATGTGTATGTTTAACCAAAATAACAGTTCTAGGTATTTACTGACGGTTTACATAGTCCCATTTCGTTCTTCCAGTTTCCATCAGTTAGGGATATCAAAGAGGTGGAAGTGCTCAAAAATATCTGAACGGGCAGTTTGACGGTGCTATTTTGAAGTTTATTTTAACAACTTCCCGGTTTCAAGCCAGTCTCTATGAAGACATAAGTTCCAGTAAACTATGGCTAGTCTTGCACTGTTAAGATTGCAGAAAAACATAAACCACCTGCTGGAATGCAACAAGTATTCTGAGTTTGTATGGGGTTGTAAAAATGCCTAGGTACTGTAGTAGAGCTTTACTAGTCTATAAAGCTTGGTTTTCAATGTTTTTAAATCGCACTAAACTGTTTGGGCACCACTTCTTTTTCATTTACTGAAATATTCAAAGTCCTATGATCTTTCTGTTTTGCATTACATCGACTCGTCATATGGTCCTTTAAGGTTTTAGGTTCTTGCTATATTTTGTTTTAGATAAACCTCTTTTTAGAACTAACCGTATCAAAAGTATTAAAAACTGGTCAACAGCAGTTATGAAATCCGAATAAGTTTTCCATCTTATTAACTCCAATAATGCCATAGTAACAAAGACTGGGACAGATTTTTAATTTCGATATTTACCGTTCAGCAAACAGATGCGTATAAAACTTATCAAAGTTTGTTCTAAGAGAACTCCTCCGCGCCGATGTAAACACAGTCTATAAAATAAACATACTTTTAATAAACTACGAGATACTTTAAATGGTTAGTTTAGTAAGCAGGCCTTCGTCCACACTTTTCCGGTCGGTTGCTAAATTAGTTTTAAAGGATATGAAATAAATCTAAGCCGCGATAGCGGCCGTCTAAATGCCGTGAATGTGAGAAAGAATCCAGTAATGTGGCCGCCACCTTAGCAGTTCGTGATTCAACAGAAGTATCGTCTCAATCGCTCATCCAGCTGGCGCGAAGTGATCGCTGAAGCGACCTTAATAGAGAATTTATTGTTTTTACGCATGCTTTTCTTTAATTTACAATGTTTGTAATATGTTTTTCGGGTCAAAATTTACAAGCGAAATTAGACCCACTCCAGATTATTCTATTGCACTGAAACTTCACATACACATGTAAGTTTGGTGAGATTATAGTACCGTCGAGCTGATCCGTTGATGGGCAAAGGAGGTGGCCATATGAACTCTTTGATGAAACAACGCAACATAGTTGTGTTTGGGTTTGTTAGAATTGTCTCGATGAGTATTAGTTGCCTGTTGATAAAAAATTACAGTCGGCGATAAAAGCTTGTATCAAAAATTTGGACAAAAAAAACTTATTTATCACTCTTGCTCGGTGGCAAACATGCGTGCCACTTTGATGATAGCAAGATCGTCTATAGAGTACGTAAGTTTACTTCAGAAATAACAATCTATAGGTAGTAAAAAGATCCAAGTTACTGGGAATCATACGATATAAAGTTGCGGTGGTATCAGCAGTTTTTATGCATATCTGCGGTGGCGGCTCTCCGTCTCAACGCGTAATGGCCGCCATATTGTTATTACTTATAGTTTTAACTCAAATTGATCAGGAAAAAGCGGCGACCACAAGTGCCGACGAAACCGCTAAATCGCCGCATTTTGATCACGGCCATTATTGCGACAAAAACCTGGTGTTGATACGATGGCCGAGCAAAAACGAGTCGAACTCTCAGGGGAACCGGTAATGTTAAGTAAAGTGTTCTAATTCGTCCAGTTGAAAATAGAGACGTCCATTGTAAAATGTTACCAGTCAACTACTTTATATTTGCATTTACACAGTTGCTCAACGGTCTTAATGTTTTCACAACAAATCATGCATTGGTAAGACCACGCCTGAATCTGAATAGCTCAACTTTTTTACGGAGCGCTGCCATCATGTTGGACGTTTCACAACTACAAGAAATAAAAGGTAGGATGGCGCCTAGATGTCTACTACTTATAGAATAGTCGTCTATATCGGAGTCCTGCATGTCAAAATGAAAGATACATAGAATAAATACAGTACAGATTTGTTAATGGGTAGATCTCTTCCTGGGCTGGCCATTTTCCATGCGTCTTCAGCCTCAGACGAGTACTGTATTTATTCAGTACAGTTTTACAGATCTGGATATCATAATATCACTGTTTTTCTGTTGGACTCGCCTGCTTTCTGTAAGGAATGGAATGAGCCGGCGCGGCGCGGCTTACCGCAGCTCCCGCCGAACATGGAGCTTTATTACAAACTATGGACTCTTTAAACATTTCGCTGTCAAATTAATCACGACAAAAGTCCGCAAAATATCTGAACCAAAAGAAATTTTAACCCACCGTTCAAATAAGCAGGTTTTTAAACATGCAGGGATCATATTTTCGGATCCGGGTATGTCCTTAAACTACGTCCACAAGAGAGGTATGGGCATTGTGAATGTCATCTCGCTCTGTGTGGTAGGGCACAGCACAGCGGATGTCATTCCAGATCTAGAGCAGAGCCCGACTGGGGAAGTACCTCCACCTTACAGAAAATCGCAGCCAAATAACACTAGACCCTACTCATAGTGTTGTGTTCCTGCCGGTGAGTAAGGTTGCCAGAGCTCAACGAAGGTGGGAGGGGGTTAGGGTCGGCAACGCGCATGTAACTCCTCTGGAGTTGCAGGCGTACATAGGCTACGGATACTGCTTACCATCAGGCAGGCCGTATGCTTGTTTGCCACCGACGTAGTATAAAAAAATAAAAAAAATTGTCTGCGGACCGGTTAAGTTGAATTGATTTCCGTCATGAGTATTTGTTAAAATAAACAAATAGGTAAAAATAAGTATTGTTTAAATTGTCATGCCATTTTTGTTTGTATTTGAATGTCTCAAAGCTTATAAATTATATTTTTTATTGAATTTGAATCATCATCACAATGCCTCTTCTTCTAGTTGTACAATCCAATACTAACCCTGTGCGAATTGGGAAACACAGGTTTCTCAATGTTTTATTACACAAAACAGCAACAGCACTGGATGAACTCCGAATACCAAACTTTAACAAACTATACCTGTAACATGCGCGCCTTGCTAAACCAGCAATAAAACAAGCAGTCATTAAGACGCCTCGAATACAGCCCCTGCGCTGCCGCAGTGAGGTTCAGCGAAAAGGTTAAATGCCAATACGCGTTGCTTTGTTAGTGGTTAGTGGGCATTGCCAGAGCATCAACCCAGGGGTTCATCAGGATATTCATATTGATTTTCAATCATTTTCAGTAACCAATGGACCAGTGTAATCAGCTCCAATGCGCGCGGAATTATAACAAACTTTTAGCTCAGTTTATAATTGTCATGATATCTTTCTTGAATGCAAAGTTTTTGTGAATACAAGTGAAGTGCGTCATAAAAGCCGGCTCGCTCATAAACGCCCGCCATTACGCGTCGCTAGGCGAAACACATTACCTCCCTTCGCAGCGGTCGGCAAAAAGCTGCGGTTTGGAGCTTGTCGAAAAACATTAGCTTGGCCTGTAGCGGTTACGTGGTGCTGTGCTTAATAGCTGGCCTTTTTATCGACAGCCGAGGTCTTGCCAAATACAAGCCTGAATTTCGAGGCTCATAATACTCCTGACATTTGAAGTCGCTTTGTTACCAGGGAATAAATGCAGCATCGGAGTAAAGTAGGTACGGTGACGGTCTTCAATAGTTTAGCCATATAGGGTTCAAGCTAATACCGTAAGTATTACACAACCAAATAAGCTTGAACCCTAAATGGCTCAACAATTAAAGACCATTCAACACGGATTTTGAGATTAGCACCTTTGACATGATTAATTGTAATCATACGGAAGTACTTATTAGTTGAAACAAGTAGGTAGCTTTAGTTATAATTAAATAAAAAATAATAATTTTACTTTACGAATCACAAATTCGGATATTCATTTTGTCATTCTACAAGCAATGTTGCATCATGCCATGTATATTAGTTGAATACCTACACTTCTTGGAATTACAACCGTGACCGCACTCCATCCGTTTATAAGACACGTGGAACAATAAAATAATTTCGACTCATTTAAGGTACTGCAGTATAAACAATACCTTAAGCAATCAATATAAGCAGCATCTTCAAGCCAGTAATTACCACCACCACTTTGTTCCGCCGTGGAAGCGCCTGACGTACCTATTAAAGATTTCCTGGTATGTGGCTCGCACGAGAATTACGCTGCGGTTATCCACGGAGAAATATGACGGCGGTATTTTATAAAGTTATTACTGCAGGCGTTAAATATAACACCATGGGAGATAAGTTCAAGTTAATTGCGTTAAAAATCGCAAATCTCGAGCGTCTGCGCATGCCGGATTACTCGCTTGTCTTCAAAAGAAAAGGGACATTAGTCTCTTTTAATGTCTGTGCAATCTTTATCTTTTTACTTTAATGTCGACTTCACACTAAATCGATTATTAAAAGGTCCTAAGCTCTGTTTTTACCACGGTATTTACTTGCGACTTGCAACTTTAGAATACAAAATGAACAGGCTTCACGCGGAGCACTCCTATTATTCCGTCCTCTTCGCACCTGTGCGCTGATGATATGAATCAATACTCTTATCATCAGCGCACTGGCGCAAGCAATGACACTACTCTATATTGAGAGAGCAGCATCAGAGCCTACAGACCTGTAATTGTAGTGTCATTGCTTGCGCCAGTGCGGGAGGGTAGTGTTTTCAGGAAAACTGTACTATATGCCCCCTAGAAATGTTACCAATACAGCAATTTTTGAAGCCGAGCACCTATCCAAGTTTTTTAATAGCACTAAAACCTGCCATCTGGTAACTTATTTTCTACAAAAAAAAATATCTGTCTGCGAACCTATCTAAGTTTTTAGCCTTTTTAGGGTATTAAGTAGGTATTTTTCAGCGCGCATGTGACATCAGCATCGCTTCCCTTGGTGATTCTACTACTCGTAGTCCTTGCATCAGTTCAAAGCGGATTGAATACACTTTTGATACATTTTTGTAAATTAATTAAGTATGGGAAAATTTCATTAGATTCGAACCTGCAACCCAATAAGCCGTCATGACTAAAACCTTTTGAATAGGGCACTACGGATTGATCACACAAGGAACCATCACACCCGATGAATTATAGAGCATCGGGCGCTGACGCTACAACGTCGATAAATAAAAGCAGCACCGCCATGACGCCACCGATCCTATCACAAACACTTATTGAGCGCAATGCTTGTAAATCTAGTTAATAAACATGTTTATTCAAACGAAGCGGTGTCTGCCGGTCACGGCGATATAAACTGCGCACCTTCAGGTCCCTACCCGCGCATCTAAATCAGGAGCGCGTGAAGCCATACACCACTATTACTTACACCCCTTGCTTAGGACACATAATTATCAACCTTGAGACGTACTGCTTTAGGTTTGATTTCTAATGTCTTAGGTAGTTTGAAGCGTGAGCAGTGCCACTCCGGAGAGTGCCCTCTATGCTCATAGATATAAGTGTGAGTATTCCGTATGGGTGTTGGATGCGTCAGCAGCGCCCGCGCCGCCTGATTTACTGGGAGTTGCGCGTGCGCACTCGTTACGGCTCGTGTTTAGCCTCCGCTAGATTTAGGGTTTGACAGCACTATGAATAACGCAAGATGTATTAAACCTCATAACCGCTGCGAAAGGCGATAGGGATCTGGCGAGCCCTCTATGGGAGATTGGCTCTTCCGAAAGAGGAGTTTTCGTGATATCAGCTGTGTAATTTTAACGTCCGTTTCCTGTTATTCGGTACGTAAATAAGAAATTTCCTTTTAAGTTAAACAGACAAAACTAAGTACAATATGCTGGTTTGATGACCATGTCTCTCACTTCCGTTCACAACTCAAGTGACTCCCTATCCGCCTTCGTTGTAACTCTTACATTTTGTCCCTTCTGTATTCTATTCTTTTCCTACCCGCAACTCCTCGCTATATATCTCAGGAACCGCTCCAGTTATCTCCTGCTACGTCCGCCCAGAATTTGATTCTTTCTGTCCCGTCTTCCTCTTCTAAATTCTATAGTTCATTTACTTTTCAAGCTGTTCGACTATGGGATTCCCTGCCTCTTAAAGTGCGTTCAGTCTCTTAACTCTTTCAAAAGAGTCCTTAAACGACACATTTTATCTCCTTCATGATACTTTTTGCCGACTACTCTTCGTCTGTGTATTTATACATATATATTTATGTATTGTGCGTATGTGTGTATATCTATCATTTTTTCTATCATTTGTGTAACATTGTAAATAATGTTGTTAATGTCCTAAAATGTAAATAGTTATTGAAAATTGCTTATTGTTGTAATCTTTTCTGAATTATATTTCTCACTGCAGCCACATTCGAGAATTTCTTTTTTGCCCTGAATGGTTGACTGGTAGAGAATGCCTTAAGGCATTAAATCTGCCATTTGTACTTATTTTTATTGTGCAATAAAGTTTAAATAAATAAATAAAGGTTGTCTGGAAGTGATCGCTTTTTAGCGATAATACCGTCTGTTGTTTAGACCTCTGCTTCTTTTATAGTTAAAAAGTCTAATGTATATTTTATAGCTGTTGGAATTATACTAGTATAAATAAATAAATAAGTATTGTTTTTTATTAACGTGCGCAATAAAGAGTATTTGTAATGTAGTAACGTCGATTTTCCGGTCGTAGCTTCTAACTAGTGGAAGGAAACTATGCGTTCATTTACATAAGATTCCGGGGGCGGTTCGCGCATGCGTGGCGCGCGCAGGGCGCCATTACCGTGTGATATACTTCCTGGGAAACTGAAGAACACGGGAGACCAGGGCAGTATGTAACAATAGGGGCATTTTATGAGCTGTTCCCTACAAATGCGTTATATTTCGTATATAAGGTAGTATAGATGTTTATAATGTTTCAAGTCGATGAATACCTATACTATACTATACCTGCAAATCCTCAGAAAATTCACGTCGCCTACGGTAGAGAATTTCATTAAATGCTCCATTATTTAAATGAGTCTATAGGACACTCAGTCGCTACCACAGATGATCATCAGAGTGTTGCTGATAAGTATTGTGGCAAAAACGGACCGGCTCTCGTAATTCTAGTCGACATGTTTCGATCCGTTCCGATGGTCGTCTACTGGAACAAACCCTGCAGCGATTGCAAGTTGCGTAGTGTGGGCCCTGTAAATAAATAAATAAAATAATATCGTAAATTTTAAGGGGCCCACTGATGACCTAATCAGCTTTTGCGAATAACCGACAGGCCAATATCGTCCGGCGAACTGGTAATCAGTGGGCTCCTTAACAGTGGTACAAATTAGATTGCATGTACCGAAGTAGCTACTATTAGCTCTACTATTTAGCTCTTTTAAATCTAACTACTTCATTATTTATAGTAAACACTCGTAGGTTACACTGATTCAAACCAAAAATAACCATATTTAATATTTCAGCCATAAAAGAAATGTCCTAAAATAATCAAAAGAGTCCAAGTGGAATTCGATCCGTCCTCTTTCGCCGGGCGACATTTACGTCGTTTATGTGGTAAAAAATTCATGCCATTATTTAATTTACCGTTGTAATTGTGGCCATGTGGCATACTTCGGCCCTAATGCCGCTCATTTTGTGCAAGCGAAAAAACTCCAAAAATAACCATACGTGAACTCTATATTCATGAGTTAAGGTCTATAATAATCGGTTAAATATGTTTCGTTTTGTATCGCTCCCCGCGCGGTTGCGCTCATTACGATTATTGCATGGGACTATATTCAGATTCAGAAGTAACCGTTTAATATCGATTTAAGAACAATGTAATACTGAGTACGTCGTTCTTCCACACATGTTAGTTAACACGAGCAAAATGAGAGACAAATCAATACGTTTCAGATCTAATTTTGATACATAACATCTTCGAGAATAAAGCTCAATTATGGTCCAAAAGAAATACGGAATTATCTCACCAGGAGTTTATCTTTATGATAATCTGGTGCTAAAAGTAACTGATGCTTCGTCATGTATACGAGTATTGTGTAAGTACATACATGAATATTGGAAATAATATTTCGTTTCATTTATTTCCTTGCTTTGTGTGTACAACATTATTACCGCTGTGGCGCAGCGACCCGAAGTGGATCTTGGCCTACGACTTGGCATTTGGAACTCCAGAATACGCCCTCCAGACTGCACAATCCTCACCCATCCGGACTACTTGCCCGAGCCATCGGAGTATGGCGGCTTTGGTTACTCCAATGATGTTCGGCTCGGACAACAGATCTTTAATCTCCAGGTTCCTGCAGAGTCTCCAGGTTCCATCCTCTCCACGTGTGGGCCCTAGATCGGTAGATCTTCCTCTCCGCTACCAGTAGCGCGCGCTCTTCCATTTGTGTTAGTGACCAAGCTTCGCATCCGTACATAAGGATTGGCCTTATGACCGTTTTGGTTATCCGGGGCTTAGTGTTCCTGGTCATTCAGGGCAGCCCTACAGCGTAGAGCGTTCTGGATCCGGACTTGTATCTCGCCCTCTATCTGGAGGGTATCCGTGAGATCCATGACTATGCAGCCAAGGTACTTAAACCTCAGAGTGGGAATGTACAACATTAGGTCTTATTAATAAATTATGTCTCAACACAACCCTGAGAGGGCACTGCAATTCACTTACAAAGTCAATGTCAAGTCAAAATATTCTTTATTCAAATAGGCCTAGCAACAAGCACTTTTAAATCGTCAAATTTTACAAATATCTTCTTAATCTAAATATCAGAGCAATTTATTGATGCAGTTATTATTGTTCTAAAAAAAACATTGTACTATTATAGATATGGTAAACTTAATAATAAGAATTTCACAAAAGGATCTTCAAACATCAAAATTGTATAAAAATACTAGTCTAGAACCTTTCTAGAATAAAATCTAAATGTCAAATAATACGGTATATATATATACATTGAATTATCAATTTCATCATTAATAACATAACAATAAATAATTCATTCTTTACAATCACACTTAATCCCACGGTGTTTCATCATTCATGTAGTCTTGTGTGCTATAATAGGCTTTAGAGATAAGCTTACGTTTTACATAATTTTTAAAGTTACTAACAGACAATTCAGTTATAATATTAGGAAGATACAAACATAGACAGATAAAATATATATAATATAGCCGTCAGATATGAATAATGATATAGTATGTGTATGTATCTATCTCCTAATTTACAAATAAATATATAATTAAATATCAGGGGGCATCTTATATAGATCAACATAGCCCCGAACTAAGCAAAACTTGTACTATGAGTACTAGTCGACACTAGGCGGAGATAAGTATGCATTTATCTACATACTAATCTTATGTACATAGAAAACACCCATGACTACACTGACTCGTAAATGCTCTTACCGGGATTCGAACCTAGTACCATCCGCTTCATAGGCAGTCACTACCAGACCACTAGGCCAGACCGGTCGTATGTCTAAAATGTCAAAAGTAGTTAGATAAATATATTTGTCTCCTACTATTAGTTAATCTAGCTACCTATAAGATATCCCAACTGTGATAAGAGTCCGTCCAAGCCACCGTCCGTACCGACTTGAGTAGAACAAAGTGAGGGAGTGTCATATTTTTATAGACATTTGACATTAATGGTGACTTTGTTCCACTTTGTCATTTCAAATGCCCTGCAGAGTTGCCTAGGGCCGGCTCTAGGTATCCTCAGCATGAAGTTATTAGGTACTAATATTTTTCCAAATATGATAAAGTTTAGGATTGTATATAGATGTAAGTTTATATTATATATTGCGCACTCATGCATGAGGAATGGTTTAAATTCAGACTGCTATTACATAAACGCATCTAAATCTTAAATCAAAAGATAATTCAAAATCACTAGTTTTACATCTTCAAAGTGTAAAAGATACCCAATTTATCAAGATACAAGGCCAATTTCTCTTCTATATCCCACCCGCACTCTAGACAGCGCAATGACCAAACCGAGAGCATTCCTGAAGGTCATTTAATGGATTGAACAGTATCTGAACGACACCTCAACGAGGATGAAGCACGTCTCGTCAAATTCCCATAAAACTCTTGGCTGTCTGTCTTCGATGGTCGTGGATAGCCTTTAACTAGATCTCGCACTATACCTTGACTGCCGCTAACCAGTTATGTAGAAACACGTATTTGCATTATATATAAAAAATACGTCGCTCGATACCGCACAATCAGCAAGCGAATGTAGGAATATTTAAAAAGAATGAAGTTTGAGTTCATCAAATACAGGCAGTTGTTGTATAAAATGGAATGCAACTGAACTGAACGGTGTTAATTGTGTAGATGTGAAGTGTGACCTGACAGATCAAGTGTAGACCTGCTCAAAATTGTGCTGGGAAATGTCGGATGAGTGACAGTAGTGCACGATGGATCGTTGTAAAAACTTCTGGAGTATGCGTTTCTCCTGTAGTAGGTAAACGTCTCTCGACTGAAATTATGAAGATTGTTTAGCGGCTGTTAAACTCAGTAGTCACGTCTTGCTTCATCTAGTAGAAAGAAGCGATCTGCCATCGGTTCACATGGACTCATAATCGCCGCAAGTGCTCGGTTTTTACGCTCACGCCTTGTACGGTGAGCTGCAATCCACAAGACATTCTGTCTCGATATATCTACTATACATTGACCTCAAGTTTGGTTACAACTACGTGTAGTTGCGTGGCAGACTTATGGTGGTTGAGGTGTGTGATTATCGGAGTCGCGTAACGACGTTATTAACGACATCTACTTTGCAATTTGAAGAGTATACGAAGTAAGTTACTAGCCATTGAGTTTGTCAGTGTAGAATAATTGGCGACGAGTTAGAGGATCGGAAAATGAGATCCATAAACAGGGATCGAGTTTCACAACTCACACTGCGACTCATTGAATTGAATTGATTTTTACAGGTACCTACAAACTAAAATAGTTAATCAAAGTTCGTTTTTTGTAGTAAGGTAGAAGTACTAGTGCTCGACGCTGCACTAGTCACCGACATGGGCACTATATTTCATGGAAATATAGGTTAAATTTGAACAACGAAGATCTTTCTGTATTCGAACTTAATCCTTGTCACTTTGACATAAAGTGCCCATGTTGAGTACTAGTGCAGCGTCGAGCACTAGTACTTCTACCTTAGGTAATGAAGAGTTTGGAATCGGTCAGATATTTTCTATTTATTAATCTAAGAAGTTACATTAATCCAGTTCACTTTGAATTTAATTGTCTGGAGTTACAAGCGTTCATAAGCTCGGTGATCGCTTACCACCAGGCAGATCGTATGCTTGTTTGCCGCATACAAGGTATAAAGAAAAAAATGATGAAGATTAATCATACAATTGTCAAAGTTAAGTGCTTGAATATACCTACGCGTTTATGCAAACTGTATATTTATACAACCACAAAATTCTATGCGACATGTGTATTGTACATGTGTAAAGATTATTAGATACAACAAAAATACTTTTAACTGAGCATTGTTACACCATATCTTTGCAATAAATTAAAGTTTAGAAATGGCGTGGACAATAGTAATTCAGTGTTAAGCGTGTCATAACATAATATAAAAAGTGCATCGTCGGCGCCGGTATTGACAGTTGATGCCGTGCTAACTTCGCGTAAATATCACTCTACGTATGGCGATGGCGTGTACAGTTAGTCCTCAGTCCTCACACACGTATGCCAGTGCGTGGACGTCACAGATTACTCCTCTATTAGACGAATCATTTAAGTGTACCCGGTACCCGCTATGAATATTTGGCTTACCACGCCGATATTAAGGTGACATACGGATGGCAGCTGCAGCTGCATTACGGTTGTAAAATTACTGCTGTGGAATTGTCGCGGGCGTTGACACTGTCAATTTCCATAATGAAATCAGTATTGGACTGAACGTTCTCATCACGGCACTAATGCGGCTACGAACGTCACTCATTTTTTAAGAAAATTGTCTGTGAGAACGCCTATATCAAGATCGCAGCAGTAATGCAGCTGCAGTTGCTATCAGAATATCACCTTTAAGCAAGCATACAGTCTGCCTGACGGTAAACAGTTACCTGTTAAGTACCTTCAAGTACACACATTTTTGGAAGAACATCAGCTTCAATCATCAAAGAATTTACATATTAATTAGATACTTATCATGACCAAGCTAAAATAATTCAACTTATATTTATAGAGGAAACAACCTCACTTACAAAAACTACCAATTTACTTTGTAAGGGAAAATAAACATGGGTTGTTAAGTACAGTCAGCATCAAAAATAGCGGATGAACCAACGCGCCAAAAATATCTGATATATCGGGTAACTTTTCCAAATATAGAACAATTTCTAAAATCGCGTTCAAAAGTTTATCTTTTACAGTCTTAGGTGTTCTATATTAAAGATATCACTTTTTGTTAAACTGTTACAGAATGTATAGATACTTATGTTATGAAAAAAATAGATACTTATGAAGCGTTATTTGATCCGCTTCTTTTGATGCTGATTGTGCATGCACATTCTGACAGTAAATAAATGGTTATTGATTTCTGCAGTAGATAGTATAAAGTTACTATTATGTAAGATGCAACTAAACGTAGCCATTGTACTTTACAAAAAAGAACGGCATAATACGGAGTCTATTTAACGTAGTCTATGCACGCATGGCTGCAGTGAGTGGACGTGATAATTTACACTTATTAGGTTTCCCGTTCGGCGTTTATGCGCCCGCGCCGTTCCGAGAACACTAAACGTTCTGCTCAAATTTAGAACGCAAAAAGTAAACATGCAATAAAAAATTTGCTAATTTTATACCTGTGATCGATGGAAAATTAAGTACATCTGCCTAAATAATATGAAGGTAAAATTAATCGTAAATTAAAGGAGCCAAAATAACCTATAATTTAAGGCAAATCCTACCGAATCTTCGTGGTGGTTTTAGCGATGTCTTGGCTAGGTCACCTTCATTTTGCCATAATTAAGGAAAGGGATATAACACAAATATTTTCACCACTCATAACAGCGAATGGTCATATAAGAGGTCGGAAAATTTTTGGAGTAAAACTAAAAATTTCTAACGCGGGCCGGTCCCTGGCGCCGTCAGAAACACAATGCATAATACTCGTCAATATTGGCATTTCTTCGTTAAATTTCAATTTAGTTATTAGTTAATTTAATTCCATTCATCTTAAACAGGTAATGATTAAATGTAATGTCATTTTCATTGATGGTGTCTGATCCCCTGAAAAATGGGAAATAAGAAGAATTACAAGTATAACTCAAAAATAATGTGACTAGAGCCTTAAGTTTCCGCTCCTATCGGGAGCTAGTCACGCCATTCGCATCTCAACGAGCATTCACACGATCGATTTAAAAAAAGGTCGATAAATAAGTGTAATTTCCTGGCGGAAGCCGGCGCCGCATAAACTGACCGAGCGGACAGGAGCAGCATCGGATGCGTCGGCGCAAGACAAGTGTTGCCATTGACTGCGCGGACACGGACGACAGGTTCTCTGGCTGTAAGGGTTATTAGGTGACCGTGTGATCAAGTTAAAATAAAAATCTGATTTCACAAAACATGGTATCATATTATAGCCTTCAACAATAGTTCGTCTTCAAGAAATATTGCTTTCCGGGAGGAAATAAGTATAGAAAATATGGTCGAAGTCTCGAAGATAAACCCTCCCTCTAAACATCAGATAAGCTCCAAGTAAGTTTTCTTTCAAGCGGATGTTACATAAGCATTTGTTAAAATAAGAGTTCAAATAATATTTCATTTATTAATTGCATTCCATGGTACATACATATTCATCAATTCAATATTATATTTATAGTATGTATGTGTGTCTTATATTTATAATGTGTATGTATGTTTGTATTTATGTGATATATGTAGTTTATAAGTATATCAATTTGCTTTCTTTTTAATTGACTTTTTTTCTCTCTGCACCAATTTTTTACTTTTATTAAGTCTGCCATTTGTACATTGTTGTATATATTTTGAGCAACAAATTTTAAATAAAATAAATAAATAAACTTCGAGCATTTTTCGTCACAACTGTGACTGTAAGACGACTTCAACTCCATCAGAAAGGTCAATTTAAACTCACATTTTGTCATCCAAATGAATCACATGATTTAGATATTTTTCATGTCAAAAGGTAAGCTTGAATTTTCCTCAAGAACCACGCTCCACGCCACGTGCCGTGTAATTTTGGTACAGAGGCACTTGTCACTCACGACGCGGCCGGCAGACGTCGTTATCTTGTCAACTACTTTCTTGTAAACACAAGTAGAGTTTAGGAGAGCGTTGAAAGACTGAGACTTAATTTATTTTGCTAGTACTGTCTAAGTCGTAATGACAAAATTGCGTGATCAAAACTAAAAATTGCATTTCGATATGAGACACTTATTAAAATTACAAATCTTAATGCGGTTCATAGAATACATCTACTTACCAAGTTGTATAGTTCTTATAGTTTCGGAAAAAAGTGGCTGTGACATAAATGGACAGACATACGGACATGACGAATCCATAAGGGTTCCGTTTTTTGCCATTTGGCTACGGAACCCTAAAAAGAGACACAATTTAAGTCATGTAAAATTTACGAAATAAGTGACGCCAAACGCCGGCCCTGGGCTACGGCCGTGGAATACGTATTCGGGATTAACCCTATGACGAGAGGGAGACATACAAATATGCAATAATAAACGATATTATCACTCGACATTAAACTTTGAGACATCTTCTAAAATAGGTAAATATCACGGCTACTTTTTTTGTCGCTATTGGCGACATGTCTCGAACCCATCGGGGGTCCTTCCTCAGGCTTGAATGCTCGCGTCGGCTGCACTCCGTGCACTGCCAAGAAACCACACTATCACATCACACCTCGAACGCACGCGCATCTCCAGACAATGCGACACCGGCCCTACAGTTTCACATTACATTTTACGTACAAACTTACCAACATCCATAATGTTAACAGACTTAACACTAGACGCTTTATGTGCCTTATTTCAAAGACATAAGGTGTACCTATACATGGTCAATTGACAGTTTTCTTGTTAGTACACCTACGCCATAACTCGCAAGCAAAATGTTTCTCCCGATCACCAATTTCGGTGTCATCGTCGTCATAACAACAATATATGTATAAAGAGCGATAAATGAAGCATTCGGCGAACGGTAGTGTTTATTTTAAAAAAGCGGTATTTTGACACAACCGTGGGACACGGCACACAGTGCACAGTTAACGAGGGTCTTGCCGGACCGGATCGCAAAAACTATTGCGATTAGTGATGGGACGTTCCTTAGAATATTAACAACTTAGAGAATATTCGGGAATGTAAGCATTTTTCAAAAGTCCTGTCAAAACAAAATGTATGTATTTAAAAAAACAGGTAATATTTATTTGGGTACATCTAAAGTAAATTTCTAATGCCGAAAGGAATTCCATGAAATAGCTACCGCAACATTTTAGGAAATGTTTAAAACCTCTATTTTTATTTCAGTTTTTATTACCCATCACTAACTGTATGTCAGGTCCCCACTGAAAACCAGCGCCACGGATTGCCGCGGCATTATGCTGAGTGGGGATCCGATTTTAGCGTCCAATGTTTTCTTTTTCTGTGTATGTTCTTCTTTTTCCAAATGTAATGTGTTGTGGCGTTAAATAAATCTAATTTCTTTCTTCTTTCTTTCTATATTCCTCTTTGAAATAGTTTACTGGAGAATGGTTTAAGGCATTTAGTTTGCCATTTCTACTTAATGTATACATAAAATTAGAATAAATCCATAAAAAATACACAAATCAGATTTCGTTTAAGTACTTGTTTACAGTCTTAACATTGTGACAACAATGTGACATTTCATGGATAAAGTTGTCTTATGGCGGTTGGCATTGGCACTTATACTATATTATTAACGACGCTCCAACATTAGTGCGGTGCTACGCTACGTAAGCGCCAAACGTAAAGGTAACTTTACCGCGTCACAAATATTCCCTCGGCCGTGCAATTTTCCCGACAACAGCATTCCCTCGGCACGTCACTGATTGAGACGTAACTCGCGCGTCAGGCGTGATGGACGGCGCGGGGCGGGCACAGATATGCAAATAATTGCATACCGACTGGATTTGACTGTGATAGCTCGACCAACGGTATTGCACGGTTTAGCAAGACTTATCAGCTGATAGCAATAGATTGCATAAACCAAGATTTCTGCTAATCAAATCTTTTACTTTTTAGAGTCTGTAGGATTTGACTGCGATCGCTCGACCAACGGTATTGCACGATCTGGGCAAGACTTATTAGCTGATGGAAATAGATTGCACATTACATTTCTGTTAAGATACATGGGGAAGTAAGCTACTTTCGAAAACCACGAACACGGTGAGAAGCCTATGCACAGCAGTGGGCGACTGGAGGCTAACCAGAGTTTCATGGAGCTTGATCGCTATTTGGTGGAGCCATCACTTGCCAAGGAAAAACAAGAACGTTAGTGAGAATATTTTACACAATAACTCCAAAATTTGACAATCTTTTTTGGGAACTAACAATAACTAGAGTACTGCACGACACGCACTAGGATAAGATAAAGATATTTTTATTGTCAAAAACATTTATATACAATATAGGTAGATGTCAACTGTTTGCTCATTTCGAGCGGACAATAGTGGGTAGGAAATTTACTTTATCTATTTATTTTCTTGTGGTTCAGCTCCAGAGCACACTAGACACACCTCTAGAAACTATGTCTAACTAGGACCAAACAAAACATCAAAAGGATTTGTATTCAAAACCAATCATGCCACGGATCAACCAGAATCTGATGCTGTCGTAACGAACCGTTTTGGCAAACGACAGTTCAATTGCAGTCCTTTGTTGCCGTGTCCCGTCCGTCGGTCCCGTCTGTCCTGTATTAGCATGCCATATTATTTGGTAATTGCTTGCTCGCCTTGAGCAGGGCTATTCTGCCAATTTCTTTTACATTTCAAAAAGTCTATTCAGTTCACTTTAGAAAACCGTCTTCTTCCGCGAATGCAGCTTAAGATCAACATTTTGACGCTGTGTCCAACCTCGGTTGAACATAAATATGACATGCATAGGTACCTACCAGTCTCAAACTAGTCTTTTCCAGGAATTATCGCAATAGTATTAGAGTTAGACATAAGTCTGCAACGATTTTGATAGCCCAGACTATGCAAGTGGTTTTTTAAACGTCAATATTCTATGATTTTATGACGTATAAATAACGCTTACACAGTCTGGGCTGCCAAAATCGTTGCAGAGTTCCGTCTTGGTCTAACACTATCACAATTAGGGCTTGCAATATCGGACGGTTTGCAATTCCGGAACTGATTTTCGATATTGGGTCCCAATTCCGGAACTTCGGAACTAGTTCCGGAATTAGGGTTCACCATATTTTTATTAGATTTTTTAATAAAAAAACAACAACAAAATGAGAAATTCTGATATTTTACGTTTATCAAAGAAAGTATTGTTTCAATGGAAATTAATTTGAAGTATTATTAATCGAGAAATATCAATTAATTGAGTAATGTCTAAATATAACGCCTGTGTAGCCTAGTAGGTAGTCGCTCTGCTTACGAAGATGAAGGTCCTGGGTTTCCGATCTCGGTATGGGCGTTTATTGTGTTTATAACGATTGTATATATGTTAAAGTATTCAGCTGTATGTACCTATTACCTTTAGGCATTACCGACTAGTGCCCAAAACTCAAGCCTTATTAAGATTAATCTAAATGGGCTGAATTATTAAGATTATTTTATTAGCGCTTCATTACAGCTGGATGAAAGAAACCCACCCTCATTGCTTCTTATGAAGTGTAAAATAATAACTATAATTGCTCATAAACTTAATGCAAAACATAGTTAAACGTTACGCTTTTCATGTTTGGTTTTTTCCTTACTTAGTTCCTAATTCAGAATATAATATGTGCTGCTACAGGAACCGAAATCTTTAATTAAGGAAACTTCTTTCTGAATTGTGAATAAAATATCCAAATATTTATAAATATTGATACAAAGGTTTCGCGTAGGTAAGGTTCTAGAAAAAGGTAAACAACCTATTCTTGACGTGTGTTTTTATTGAAAAGCGGTTTATTTTTCAAACGCATTTTTTTAATAAAACGCCATGTCAATATACCTCTCATTCTTTCTAATGCTAAATAAAAAACGATGGTAAAGTTAAAGAGGAAAGTGAATGCATACTGCTAGACTTCAGACTTTTGTCAGCGACGGCTAATAACACCAGCATAGTGTAGTTTTTTAACGTTTTTCAGTAGTTAACGTAACAAAATCTATTTTCAATTTTCAATTTCAATTTCAATATTTATCTAATTAAATTACTTAAATACAATTCCGGAATTTTCGATATTCAGTGGTCTCAATTCCGGAATTTCGAAATTCCGGAATCTCGGATTACAAGCCCTAATCACAATGATTATTTAAAAAGGAACAGAGAAAAATATTAACAGCAACCTACCAATCGGTTGGTTTAAAAATAATTAAGTATTTAGAATCTGAATAAAGGTTAGGAAATCCTCGTTAAGAGAGTTTATTTTCAGTGACGGGACCTAAATCTGAAAGACTAGCGTAACAAACGCCAACAACACGCTCACAACAGAAAACAATGTTGGTGTTTAATCCGTGGACAGGATCGCCCGCTGCGCACGACGCGTTCGGGCTGCGCGGGCGCAGGGCGCGCGGCCTCACTTTCAATGGCCGGTAATTGCTAAATCCTTGACCTGGCCATGCTGATCCCGAGGAGAGCGGATTCCTACTTAAATTAACACACACAAGTAATCTATTTACCTATTGTCCTGGCGAGATTAAGCGGTCTGTCGGACCCATACATTTAGAACAAACTGATTTGCAGCGACAGCTCTATTTACATTACGGTATCTGCGCTGTCGCTATCGCGTGGTTACCCATGTCACTCAGTTAAGACTGTGCAAGTCCTCACGCTGAAATCAGACTGATGCTGTTTGTTAGAATGTGGCATTTTCCCATGACATGCCCCACGCTCCATTCCATAAAGAGGCATGTGTCTATTACAAAATAACTTTTATTTAATGTTAACTACCAATAGTAATTATGACTGTCTACCATTACCGGTGGCTCGTGTTACTTGGTCAAGTAATGCTTAAAGAATATTTAAAAAAGTCTAAAAACCGGGGGAAAGTAAGTTAATTATTTCCGAAGAAGTAGAGGCAGATTCAGGTCATCTACTTGTGGCTATGTAAAGGTATAATGGCGTATAATCGTCGGAGACAGATCAAAGGTGCGATATCCAAAGGAAAACTTACTGGGATATTCTTACTTCTTAAGGGAGAAGAATTTTTCGCAGATCATCCAGCGCGGCGGTCACTTATATCGGCGCATACTTAGGAAAAGCCATCTAAAATACTGTTATGGTGACCACACGCTGTTAGCACCCGTAACGGGTCGGCACGTTAGCAGAATATGACCACGTCGTTAATGGAATATTACATTATTTACAGCTATCCACGAAGAGTAGTAAATAACACAATAAACAGTCATAATCTCTGAAACAAAATGCCTCGAGAGAAAGCGGCTCGCCACAAAGTGTACGGCACCACCGGATTGACAATATGCCTTTGTTTAAACTAGACAAGTTATTAAACGATGAGATCGATGTTATCTTTCACAGAATTCTTAATATGGTTGAAAGCAATTTAGCGTCGCGGCGGCGACCGGGCCTTAACTTTAACCTTCGATCTGCTCATTTGAAATGCTATTGTTCAGATGGTATCGCCGCGCGCTCTGTTGCTCGTTAAAGTCGGAATCAATTACTCAGTCATGCGCCCGCGCGGGCCAGGGAGGGGGGGGGGGCAGAGGGAAGGGTGCAAGCACCCGGGCGCGGACCCCGCGGCTCACTCATAACTATGGATAACATCCTATTGAATATTGTATGCTGCAAATGAAATGTCGTTGGGTTTATTGCCGGATCTTTTTGCAGGTGTTTGTGTAAATCACTAGAGCAATAAATATGACGCGATTTTTTACAGGTTGCGGCCATTGAGCGTTTTATTCACGCGGTAAGAGTTTACGAAGAACGTTACGTTTAGATAGAGTTTAGAAGAGAACTTTCGCAGAAAAAATAATCTGACTGAATGGTTCTTTATCCTATTTCTAGCCTACATAAACGACTTACCAAAAATAATATGAAATTTGCCTTTTTTAGTTTTCGAAACTTGCAATGAGAGCACTAGATTTAAATAGTGCAGATAGATGCTTAAACTACGCCGGGGAGGTACATGTTGTTCATTACTTCTATTTTTTGCAACAGGCCTGGGGGCCGATTTTTGAATTTCGATCGCTCGATTTCTTGTTCTCCCTTTTATAATATCTCCACTACTAGGCATTTTAATTCTACTAATAGAATTGAAAACGAGTGGTAAATTCCACTGGATTCCCAATTTCTATCGCTCCTACTTCAAAAATATCATTTCGCCGTTTTATAGAGATTTTCGGGTGACGAAATCGAGCGCTCGAAATTCAAAAATCGGCCCCAGGCCTGTTGCAAAAAGTAGGAGTAATGAACAACATGTACCTCCCCGGCGTAGTTTAAGCATCTATCTGCACTATTTAAATCTAGTGCTCTCATTGCAAGTTTCGAAAACTAAATAAGGCAAATTTGAACCTGTAGGTAGTACCTCTGAAAGGCGTTTTCACGACGTTCAAACTGATAGTACGTAGTTTCGACCAGCGATGCGCGGGTATGTTGGAAGGGGGCGCTGAACGGTCATAGTTCAAACGTTCGCCCTCTCCAGCTTATTCTTTTCTTTTATTCGCACCCGCTCACTACATCGTTCTTTCACTGTTTATACCATTATACTGAGCTACGCACAATTCAAAATTCAAACGCGTCAAAAATGTAGTCAAGTGAACTTATTGTAAGTATAGTATATGTATTCGATGTTTGGTAGCTATCAGCGCACCATCGAATTAGATCATCCCACTATCCACAAACTCTGTCAACAGTGTTTTACAAAATTAACTGTTAACTTTATTAAACAGACACTCCAATACTGAGATTATGAATAAATTTATATTAGATGGCCTTCACATTAAACCTTACAACATGTTTCAGTAGAAGAATTAACAGCATCGCGGGACTTGCAGTTTTCACGTGTTATGTTTCTGATGTAATGTGAATCTAAACGCAGCCTTGGATGTAAACAAGACATGCGCCCGCTGCGACTACGCCAGCACCCGCGTTACCAGTTACTGCCATGGGTTTAGCAACCGCCCTCGGCTATCGCAGACATGGAAATTAAAACAGTACTTTTAGCTGACGATTGGCCAATCGTATGTCATTGTAATAAGGTTTAGGAATGGTCATATATATGGTGCGACGGAACATATCGCTGGACATGTCTAACATAACAATACTTATGAGAACTCACGATTTGTGTTGCAATTGTGTAATAATGCAAGGACGTTGGCCGTCGACGAGGAATTCACGAATCATCTTATTGCAACAATATTCAAGAAAGTACTATAGCCATGGTGGTGTGCCTACTTATGTGCAGGCTGCAGCATCTGTACTGTACAAGCAGTCCAAATTACTCATAATATCGTGAGCTTGTAATCACTATTTGTATCTAGGATACATTTTTTACATTGATATATTATACTAGTTAATTATTTAATAACAATTTTACTTTATTTATTTAGTTGTGGCTGTGATTATTTATTCAAAATTAATGTACTAATTATACTCTGGATACTAATAAGTCTTAAAGAAAATTTGTAACTAATCTTACATATATGGGTATAATACCTGAAATAAATAGTTCAATTTCAATTTCAATTTTACAACTGCTCGAATGGAATATTATGCTCTGCCTGGTAATTGCGTACCTGAGTGAGGCGAAGATTGTAGTGCTCTTGAAGGAGTGCCATTAAGTACCCGTGTGACTTTAGAGTACTTATTAAGAACTGGTCAGCAATTGCTCATCCGCCGTCCCGCGGCGCGACAGTACCAACCAAAGTACGTGCAGCAGCCGACATGGTAAGCCGATGTTAGGCCATTCAATAAATATTAATCTGCACGTGTAGCGTATACCAATCAAGACATTAGTGAGTTAAGCGATGTGACCAGCCGGCGGGGCGCGGGTCGCCGTCATCATATCTAACATTTAGTGCGTCAAATGTCATAACAGCATAGGTTTGAATTACATTGCAATGAAATCAGCTCATATGTCTTATAAGTCAATTTATTTATATGTTTTATAAGTCGTTATACAGTTGTGCTCAAAGCCCGATGACTTACAAAAGTCAAAATATGCTCAAGAAAATTCTTTAGCATAGACTTAGCAAATGCGCTGCATTGAATTAAAAGTTTCTTTTAAGTTTGTGAGCATTTACCTCATGAATAGTGATGGAGGCTTGGTTCGTTGCTCATTTGGCCGTGTTTATGGTAATCCCAGCCGCCCAGGGACCCACCCGTAATGTCCCCGCTGCCTCGTAAACAGCTCGAAACGTGACACGTTTAGTCGTCACTTTAGCCACGTTAAGTTAAGACACACGCTTTAACGGATGTGCACATTGAGCTAGCCGTGATTTCTTTCACATTTGTTGTCGATTAGCCCACTTGCTTCTCTAGTTACAGGCACAGGTGTTTCATTCATTATTGCCACACAAAAACCAGTCGCCAGTTCCGTTGAGTTTACATTAGCGATATTAAAAATCTATAGTTATTAACAGAGTGCAGAGGTATTTGTATTAGTTTATGGGTCGTTAAGAGAGATTATTAGATGATGTGTCTGTCAACGTTTCCGTGATGGCCGAAAGTATAAAGGCGCTCTAATCCCGTGTTAATGAACTGTTTTATTTATGTCTCGGGCCTGTTTATTCACAAGGAGCTTAGGAATAAATAAAGTAGATATATAAATTTCGTCAAATTTAGCGATCTGGTGAACGATTTAGGTATTTGTGTCTGTGAGCGACACGCAAAGATACAAATACCTAGTTAAAATCAGAAGTAAAAATATTTACCTATTGCTATTGCTTACTCTTTAAGCTTTAAGCACCTTACAGACAAGACAGTGCGTCTTCGTGAGCTCAGGGAAACTTAAACACGGCAGTGTAAGTAGTAATATTACTACAGGGATCCGGAGGTACTTCCCTAGTTGGGCTGCTCCAGATTCAAGCGAGATCAATTACAACTTAACTTAAGAAATTGTCACAGTCCTTTACCAAGACAATAGTTTTGTTCTATAAGAAACTATCAAAGTGATAATAATACAGGTTGTTTATTTAGTCACCTGCAATAATTTGCGGGTGAATATATAGGTCATACTGAGCAACTTTTAGTATGGGACCAACCCCGAAATCACGAAAAAAAAGTTTACTCTCCCATACAAAATGTCAAGGTCAGACAGCCAAAATGTATGACAGGCAATTTTTTTCGTGATTTTGGGTTTGGTCCCATAGACTAAATAAACATCCTGTATAAATGTGCGTGTAATCGTATTAGCGAGAAGCCCAGTCGCATCCTCAGGATCTGCATTAATATAAACAACGTTGCGTGACTTACCTTCGACCTAATCGGACCAAAATAGTCAAATAATCCCTACTCTTTTATTCTCCAACATTTTCGACCAGAAGCCATAGATTGCCTGACCGCCCCCGATTAACCAGATTATCAGGAACAAATAATTGGATGACCTGCATATCTACACACAAATGAGGTACCGTGGGAGCAACCCCCGATCTGTAACGCTTACCTTACCATTTGTGGGCCCTATGTCTTTGCAATACGGTTTACAAATTGTCAGTTAACTTACGATGGTAGGTACATTCTCAACTAGCGACTCGAAATTTCGGGAGAACCAGCGTAACGCGCCCTCAAATTTCTCAAGAAATATACGTGATCAGAGAAGCCACTTATACTGGGTCCCCTTGACTCGCTCGTGTTTTAAAATAGGAATGTCACCGCGAGCGCACGCAGCAAGTCATGCGCGCTAATGGCGCCCCTCCCACGCCCAAAACACAAGCTCCTGTGCCCGTGATTGATGACTTTATCGCTAAATAATAGAAGCCTTTTAAACTTGTCTAAATAAATATGTTTTTCTTTGAGGATTATAACCGCTACTGGTTTGGATGGTAAACACAGAATTAAGGACTAAATATGAGGGCCTGCTGAAATACGGAAAAGTTCAAATTTACAATACACAGGAATAATTGTTTAAGTAACAATAATTTAGCTGAACTACTTTACCTACATCTTGCGCCATGCCGCTATATATTCTTCGCGTTCTATCAGATAAGAGTACGTAGGTTTATACACATATACGTATGTCAAAATGGAATGACCGTTTATGTGAATTAAATATGACTGACTGAAACTATTTATCGTACATCGTTGTTCTCTACCTTAAATGGTATTTCTGATTTCTGTGGGGTTAAGTGAATATCTGGACCCGGGTACGTCCTTAAACTACGTCCAAAAGAGAGGTATGGGCATTGTGGATGTCATCTCGCTTTGTGTGGTAGGGCACAGCACAGCGGATGACATACACCTTACAGAAAACCGCAGCCAAATAACACTACACCCTACTCATAGTGTTGTGTTCCTGCCGGTGAGTAAGGTTGCCAGAGCTCAACGAGGGGGAGGGGGGTTTAGGGTCGGCAACGCGCATGAAACTCCTCTGGAGTTGCAGGCGTACATAGGCTACGAAAACTGCTTACCATCAGGCGGGTCGTATGCTTGTTTGCCACCGACGTAGTATAAAAAAAAAATATATGTATAGGTACAACATATTTTTAGTAAATATGTATAGAAACTGATATATTTCTAAACGAGTTTCAATTGTAATTTTCCATCCGGTAGGCAACCGAATACAAAAGAGAACGAAACTCGGTTGAAAAGAATCAATAATTCCCGTGCTGCGCGCGCGCCGCCGGTTCGTTAGCGCACAATGCGCTGCGCTAGCACTGAATTAATTCACAACAAAAACCTTTGATTTATGTTTTATTTACTGCTCCACGCACATTCAATTGCAGGTGCTTGATGGACGATCGACAAATTAAAATGATTGCCAATGGTTTGAAATGAGCATCCATTCAATTACACATACTACTTAGGTACAGTCACGTCTAAAAATATCGCTACGAAAAAAGTGCCGAAAATATGTACACGACCTTATTGCCCATATATCAAGTTAGTGTATACATATTTTTGGCACTTTGTCCGTATCGATATTTTCAGACGTGACTGTACGATAAGCTTCGATAAGTTTTAATACTTCTAGAGTTTAAACTACTTATAAACTTAAATCTAAGCATAGCTCATCGTCGCCAGAGACCGGCCAGACATTGTCAATTTTCAAGCAAATTTGGTTTAGTATTATTGGGTATACCTACACAATTCCAACTGAAATGATTTATTAGAGACAGGCTCTGGAAAGAGTTGTCTGCGTGACACGAGTAATGGCTCCGATTAATAAAAACAGCAGTTTTAGCGACCATCCGTCTCCATCGCCCGCGCACCTTTAACCCGGCTATTTTTCACCGCGACCAGTTACACTCTCTTCTATTTACTTACTGATGCCGCAATCAATAATGCCAGCTTTAGATAAATCGTGGTCGGGATTGAAATTAAACTGGCGATTATTTTTCAGACGGAATGGGAGGGAGGGAGACAATCGGCAGTAATTAGTGAGCAAGAAGTCAGAGTGATTGATGGAGTGGGTCAGTCGGGTCTCCGTCACGCGAGCTTCCTAACCGACAGCCGCTCGGATGACTGGGGTTGCTATATCAAAGCCAAGCAAATTATAAAAACGTAGGTAAATATCTTTGGATCAATTTCTGTTGTACTATATTGTTTCTTCATCCGTAAAACAGTTTTGTGAGAAAGGAGAGACAATAATTAAAATAATGGACGAGAAGCCAACTAATATGGTAGACAATCTCTTACTTTTACCGCGCTATTTACCTAACACCTGTTAGTTATAGTAACGCCAAAAATATTTTTTACAGTACATATGGTGCTACTTTACCGCACTAGTGCGAAAATTAGCATATTACGTTACTGTGTCGAACATTCAAAGGGCCATATGTACTGTAAAACGTTATACGATACATGTGCGAATAGGTAATTCGCAACTCGTGTCGATTTAAAACACTCCCTTCGGTCGTGTTTTAATATATCGTCACTCGTTTCGAATTTCCTATTTTTCGCACTTGTATCGTAATGTACTATTTTAATACAGTTGCTCAAAAAGTGCTACTTTACGTAGCTGTTTAGCGTGCGGAAAGTTGGATTTTGCGAACTAGTGCTTTTTACTTTTCCACTTGTTCCAATTCATTACCACTTATTGATGAGTGTTAATGTGAGTTTCCTTTCCAAGTCGTAATCAACATAAAAACCTACTGTTAATGTAAAAATAATAAATATAAGCAAATTTCATATTTTATTACTTACCTCTTCATCATTATAACACGTTTATTTTTTAATATTGAATATTGAAAAACCGTTCTTAATAATTTTATATTTACAATTGTTTCTGTCTTATATGTAGAACATGCATAAAAAAGTACTTCTTGTTTTTCTTATTTTTCGCAACTGTATTAAAAATCGTCGTTCGATACACGTGCGCAAATGTAATTCTTCATACTTTCCGCACTAGCATCGAAATGTACTATTGCTTCACTTTCAGTTTGGCAGAAGAGTTCCAAGCTAAGACTACCTAAACACTCGTAAGCCGCTGAGGATTCGTTATTCGTTATTCGTATTCGCGGGCTGGGTTTCCGCAACTCGACGTCGCAATTCGCGCCTATTTTGCGTGATGGTGGGTTGACGGCACTACTCCTGCCAACCCAGCTCTACCAGGAAGCCTAGCAGACCCTTGATGTTGCCGACGACTTCTGGGAGAGACCCCGGAGAACCGAGGTATTGTGCCCGGTATTCTGCCACCCCTGGGCATTCAAGAATGACGTGGGCGGCTGTTTCCTCCTCCTCCATGCACGCTCTGGAGCCGCTGAGGATTTTAATGATATATTTAAAAGAGGCACTTTTATTCTATTCTTTTTTTTATACCACGTCGGTGGCAAACAAGCATACGGCCCGCCTGATGGTAAGCAGTCACCGTAGCCTATGTACGCCTGCAACTGCAATATATTCGCAATTTTATTTCAAAATTCGTCAGTTACATAGCCGTAATGATTATATTTCTGCCATATGGCTCTTTATTGTCCAAGAAGCGAATAATAAATAGAGCGTACGTGCTCAGTAATGGTCAATCATCATTCATTGGCAACGATCACTCACAAATATTCCAGTTACAGTTCTCAGATGTACGGTGCGGGGCTATTATCTGGGGTTATTGTTGGATTATAGTTATGTGTGGAGATGCGGTTATTCCAATAGTATCAAATTTGCTGACGTGTCGTGCGCTCAGACCAACCAGTTGAGCTCTGCGTGTAAAAACTACAGGTATGACGAAGTTATAATAAATAAAACCAAGCTTTGGCAGAATGGTACGAGTAGTGTACTATTTTGTAATTTAGAGTGACAGAGTTGTCCATAATGTCATAACTATTGTCAAACCGTAATGTGATTGTCAAGTTTGGAGGGAAAAAATAAATATATCATTTATGGTAGGTACATTATCTTATCAGCCATTTTATTTTATTTTTCAATTTCGTGTTAAGAGTGTAGCTTTTTCTCTTTAGAGATTAGTGGATTACCCATATGTGGTCTAGGTTAGAACCTTGAGTTAGTATAAACCTGTAATACTCGTGGTAAGCATTGGACTCGCCGTTGCTGTGCAAGCCACAAGAATAAAGCAACGCGGGCGCACCGCAATTATGTTATTAAATGTGAGCCGAGGAAAGTTCGGCGCGGCCTGCTCGTGGTTAGGAAGATTCTTTTGGTTGTATTTTACTATGATTTATTCTCAAAGGGAACTGGTTTTAAGATCTTATGTTATCACGTACCTCACTTGCGATAGGTATTTGGGTAGGTAGCAGCAATAAGCATCCAATACACAAGCTAAAGCTAAGGTGCGCCTAACACACTTATTTTTATTTAAATTTATTTTTTCTGTGCTCGTTTCTCGGCACAAAATTCGATAAAAGGGGGCCTGGAGATTAAAAAACCGGTATATCAGCAATAAGCAGTTTCGTGGATGGATTAAGATCATGTTCAACTAAGTCTTATCTGCAGCAGCAACTGTGAAGATATCAATTCAACATGGAAGGTGTGAAATGACGAAATGCGCTCTACCATACGAGCACAAACGCGCAGTGCGTGACGGCGCCCGCTAATAACAATATCACCGACTCCTGCGCAATTACCTACCAATTAATATAACAATCCCTCTTCCCCCACTGTGGGCCCTAGCCCCTCCCTCCCCTGTGGAATGTAACCTGTAGCCGTGGCGTTTTCGGCTCGTTATGGAGCGTGACTCGCACTACGGACGCAGGAAGCTCGCGCTGTTTCCTTTTAAGTGTATGGCGTCGGTGGTAAACGAGCGTGATAGTTGGTGGCTATCGTAGGCTAGATTCCTATGTCACACGCTTATTCTTCTTCTTAATTTGTTCCCTTAATGCTGAAGGCGTGACATGTCCCTCTGTTGAAGACCAGGATCCTTCGTAGGCTCCTGTTCCTCGTCAATCGAATGCCCTTAATTGACTCTTTTAAAACTTTGTCTATACTTAGTATACACTCCCTCTTTGAAGATACCCGTATTGTAGTAGTCATTTGATACAGCAAGAGTATTTTCTAGAGGTAGCTCGTTTAAAGCTCATCGCTCGGTAAAGTGCACGACCCTTCAGGTAACATACAGGGCTGAACGGTGGTAGGAAGCTGTCGGCATAGTGTGAAACGATTATTCTTCCCATTTATTTGTTTAATCAAAATAATGTGACCAATGATTTCTCAATAGGAGTTTTCCCAGCGACGCAAGTCCAGCGTTTTTGCGCCATACATCACGACTGGACGTGACAGCTCGAGAACTGATTGCTAATTTCATTACGCCGGTCGATGGCGATAGTCGTGTCGCTGTTATTATTTATCCGCAGCTGTCAGTAACATTTGCATGCTATAAATGAGGGATAAATCTCTCGCGCTGTTAATTGAGGTGTTAATAGCCGTACGGCGAGGTGTGCACCATGAGAGCGTTGTAGCTATTTGTATACCTATAGGTAGCCACCTACATACATAACATGACGTTCACAACAATGACGACGATTATTATACTGGCTTCACGGCCCGATTCGAACTTTAAAAGACAAATTATTAACTAAAGACACATCAAAAATATCCTGAAGATAGGATATGGATTGTATATCTTTATGTCAGTGTCAAAAATGACGTTTTTGTTTGAAGAAACGTCACTTTTGACACTGACATATCTAATCCATATCGTATCTTTAGCAAATGTTTGACGTATTTTTAAATTTGAATCGGGCTGTAGTCTCAATGTGATAACCGATAACTGATAAGCTATTCTTTTTTTCTTTAGTTGCTATGCACTTTAACAGATTAGGCAACGATCGGCAAACTTTTAGTAACACCTTCGATGCGGCAATTAGTGTAACTCGTAATTAACCATATCTTGCATGGGGTCTTTCAACCCCCTACAGCAGTGAATGTAATAAGCTAGTACGTAACGTACGTATTTTTCTTCCTTTACCTAGGTACACATCCACGCTTTGATAATTTTTCTTTATGATTAACATTGCAATTAGGTTTCTGATATTAAATCTTCATGATTTGAGTTGTGTTCGAAATGTATAAAATTTCGAAGACATGAATTAATTTTATGTGCACTACAGTGCTGCCGGCGCGCGACGTATGTACCTACTGAATAAGACTTATAAAGTATGAGGATATATATTTAATATTCTAAACAGTTTTATACATTATAGGTACGGAATTTTCAGATGGTTTTCTGCAATCAAAATTCTGTCTAGATACTGCATTTATGGCCCGTCACAATGAAGGTTGATAATTTATCGGCACAAAATCAAGATGTCCAAGTTGAATGATAAGGTGCGCACGCGTTTACAGTTCCACCAATTACGAGCGCTCGTTAACTGAAATAAGTGCATAGGTAATTTAACTAGGGAAATGTTAATTTTAATCGATGCTTGCGCCTGATTGCGTTCCCACGTGTCACCGCGGACGTGTCACCATAGTATAAGGAGTCTTAGGAAATCAGTAACCTATCTTCGAACGTCTTTCCACGATTGAAATTGAAATCTCTGTACATTTAATATGCATGCTAATGACAGCCCGTGCGCTCCTTAGAAATCATGGATTGTCATGGCTAATTCAAACATTTTGTCTCTTGTTATAATTGTTAATAATGGATTAAATATCAAATCAACTTTTCGGCTGATGAAGTGATAAAGGTAACCTATAATATGAGTTTAACTGTACTATTATTTGTTCTAAGCTTGATTACTTCGTTGTTATGTACTCTGGCACCACCACTCCTGCGCACACCACACGTACGGACGGGCGACCGCTGCGCGCATGAAGCGCCATTTATTTATGCAACATGTTACTCATGGGAATAAACTACATTTATAATTATTACCAGCGGATATTTTTAGCGCTCTGAGCCTGTAATTTGCGATATCAAGAGCGGGATTGCAAAACGTCAGTTACATTGGTATACATTTCATATCGCAAGTATGACTTCCGTTATGAGTTTGCTTCATACATCGCATTGATTTCACAAGAAAAGTTGTTAGTTATTCTCGCGATTCAGAGCGCAAAAAGTGAACTGTCAAGTGTTTGGCCGGCGGGGCCACGCTAGATACAGCGTTATGTAGATACGCGGAACCGCCGCACGATCCGGTTGTTTATTGCTAATGGAAGCCGAGGAGGGCGTGTGAGGAGGGGGAGGGGGGTGGAGGGGTGCGGTGGGAACGGCGCGCGCGCAATTAATACCAACTTAATATCGCGCTCAAGCCCGTCCTCCGGGACTCTGGAACTAATTTATCCGCGAGATATTACGGCTGTCAGCCGCTCTGAGCCACGCACGAACTGCACCAATAATTCACGAAGTACAGCCACCGCTGGTCAAGTCATATCCTTATTGCTTCTGCAGTTAGACATATAACTAATCTATAAAAACTGATACAGCTATGTTTCTGTGGGGTATTTATTATCATTACAGCCAACCTATGTAATCTCTATCCTTCCAATCCTTAATTTTTTAGTATATGAAACGAGAACGGTATTAAGTATTAATCAGTATTATTCTATCTCAGCACCTCTTTAATCGTGGATCTATTCAATATTTACTGTCTGGTATTATCGTATAGTCAGTACCAAAATATACTCAAAGGCAAAGTATGAATAATATGCATAGTTGCATGGAAGCCAAAATGTGTGATTGGAAGAGTGGTTAGTGGACTTGATCTGTAACAACAAGTCAACAAACATCGAGGAGGCAACAGACGACAGAAAAAGTTCCCATAGCTGAATGGCCGAAGAAGAGCTCTCCACAGCACTCGAGAGTGAATCGTAATAGCTGCGCGCGCGACGAGCATGTTTGTTTGTGGAGGCGCGGGCGTCGAAAGCTCGAGAGCTCTGTTGGCAACCACAGTTCAAGTGGTTGCTGCTGGACGGAACAGGTGGCAAAGGCTACAAGGGAACTTACGGTCCGATTCGAACTTTAAGATACGTCAGTTTTTGTTTGAAGAAACGTCGCTTTTGACACTGACATATCAGATCCATACCGTATTCTAACCTAATACCGTAACCTAATATTATATTTAACGTATCTTAAAGTTCGAATGCGGCCGTTAGGCGTATGATTATTCGATTGATTCTGTATACATATTTAGGTACTACAACAGGATATAAAGAATCAATGGCTGTCTTTATCTGGGTATTAAAAAACATTCGTTTCTTCGGTGGCTTACTATCATGTGGAACTAGAAAGTCAGTCCAATTCGAACGTACACTGTCATGTCATTCAGTTATCGTATTAGAAATAATATTATTCATATATCTTTCTGATGTCAGTGTATGTTAATCCAAACTTACTTACTCGCATGCCGTGTAAATAATAGATTTTCTGGATTACGAAGTCCGCAGGTGAAATACGGTCATTACCTTACAGGACTTCTCCTTCAAAAATAAAATAAAAGCAACTTTCAATGTTGTAAATTCTTGGTCATCTGCTACGCCAAAAGTCGTCCAACAGAAATTTCTTTTTAACAATTAGACCGCCTGTTGTTACTTAGTTTTGAATTTGTATTTAATTGTCTGCGTATTTTTAACTTTATGGTGTACCATAAAGAATATGTACAGCAGGCGGGCCGTATGCTTGTCAGCCACCGTCGTGGTATAAAAAAGGTACTTACTTTAACTGAATGACATGAAACTTTAAAATGTCGAGTGGGGGTGACATACAGAAATAGTAAATTGTTAACCAAGGGATGAAAGACACTCATTTCTGTTGAGGTATTTTGGCGTCGCCAATAGTGCGAGACTGAAAATGGTGCCTTTCACCCGAGTTAAAAACTCTTCTTTTTATTTCGAATACGTGGAAAGTAAAATACATATATATTCTAAAAACATGACTAAGTACTAACTTAGTACTTCTTAAAGGTACTTTTAATTAACAATTTAGGTGAAAGTATTAATTTGTTAAGTATTTATGGAATGGGGAGTTAATTTATTAGAATGAAAATTGTCCAACAAAAGTAATTTTTGATTGCATATCGTGAAAAAATAAAAAACGTACTTGTAATGTAAAATGCTCTAGTGCAGAAACGTATCCTTTCTCCCCACTCCATAGAACAACAATTACCCACTTTCAGCGCATGAGAAATGAAAAAATATATATCTACACTCCTGACACGAATATACAAGAGGGATAGAGTTACACGAACTATGAAAATAATCTAGTTTAATAAAATGTACCAGAATTAGTGAATATCAATATGACAAAAGAGTCTATTATTACATTTAATCGCTCGCTTAGCACTCAATTGAGAAATATATGCAAGTATTAGTAGTGCACAACGGTAAAGAGAAAATACCATTAGGTTAATAATAGCAGCTATTATACCTAGCTGCCGTTACTAACTACCCACAGCTCTTATTAATTACGGTCTATTCTGTGCGCGACGCGTGAATTCGTCAGCTGAGTGGCACCGTTAGCAACAACTTGACATTATTTATAACAAACAGTGGACGCACTCGAAACGCTCGCTGTGCTCTGTGCTCGTACAGCGTGCGCCCGCGCCGCGCTGGCAGATCCACACTTCACACCTAGGGTTGCTACTCACAGGTAAATGGATATAATATATTTATAATGTATTTTTATGGTACAGGAGACAACGAGCAGACGAATCGCCTGATGTTAAGCGATTTCCGTAGTCCATGGACATCCAAAACAGCAGACGGGTTGCCGGCCTTTAACAAGGGAGAATGAGAGTACGCTGTTTTCTTAAGGGTTTGGAGGTCGTATCGGTCCGGAAATAGTGCAGGCGACAGTTCATTTCACATTTAAGCTGTGCGAGGTAGGAAGTTTCTGGACAATTATAAAATAAAATAAAAATAGCTTTGTCCGGCGATACCGCTTGTTGGATGTAACTACTACTTTCTCTGTTAAATACATATTTGCGTCTAATATCTTATAACTAGGTACTCGATCTTACTTTACCTCTCTTTCCTCGATAATGCAATTTTATATTTTTCCACTCGATTTTAATCGATTCACAGACAAATTTGACTCATATTTCATGAAATTACTCTTGTTACAGTAATATTACTTAATAAAGTACAAGTAAACTTACAGTACGAGAATACATAAACAGTTAAAGATATCAAACGCAATGACAATAAAATGACGTTACTTAATCAATTTTACAATTATATACAATTTACTTAGAATTTAGTAATGATTCAGGATCTTTTATTACCCTGATTCACCCGTGAGTCAACCCTGCGCCCGCGCCGCGTCTCTCCAGTCCCACGATAATGAACCACCGCGTGACTGCTACGCAGACGCACACACATCTTAAAATGTTCTACTATGCGTGCTTAATAAATGTATTCTTTTAATCGTCTGGCTGACCTTTCCTGTTCTGTGCTTACTCATTGCGTTTTAATGGGCAGCCGGGGTTAATATAACATCGATTGCAGTTGTAGGTTCTTAGATAGGCTTAACATAGTGAGCACCGTGCCCGGTATGCGACGTACGGTCAGCTGCAGAGATAGTTGACCCCCTGCGCCCTTCCCTGCATAAAAAAATGTTTGTAGGGTGATCAACTATTTTTGCAGCTGGCTGTCAATCAATCAAATCACAATCAAATATCATTGATTTTCAGGCAACTAAGGCCCATAGATACAATAATATAAACCATAAAAGCTAAGATCTAGAAAACGAAAGTTTTCCTTTTAGTCATATTACACGAACAAACACAATTTTATAGTTATTCATTATTATGGATATTAAGTTACTATTTATGTATTGTACCCAAACGTCGATATCACAAAGAATTTATTATAAGGATGTTTAGTTTTTAAGCATGCCAAATAATTCGCTAAATCGGCAAACGCCACATTAGCACAATCGGAAAAGTCATGAAATTTAGTGTATGTATATAAATTAAAGGCCCCATTTTCATGCCCAAGCCATCTGGCATTTGGGGACCTCGAAAAATCGCAGCTTTCTTGGAAAATGTGAATCATCCTGGAGAAATTCGCGTTTTACTCTAAATCTACGTTCTCTATGAAAATATGGTGTAAAGCGACATTAAAGCTTATTAAATTCTACACAAAAAAGTCTTCCGATATCTTTGCGGAAAAAATACATCTTGTTATAGAAAATACTTGCTGAACCCAGATTTAGCGCTTTAAGTTTGGAGACTTGTGTAAACGCAAGTGATGTTTACGTATAATTAACTTTACAATAAGTTTATGATATCAGAAATTAAAATGTGTAGGTACATTATTAGGTCAAATTTTAACCGCTGCTGGCAGACTTAAATCAGTAAAATAAATTTAAATCGGGGCCGAATCGAATCCACTCGGTGCGTAAATAATTTTAATTACTATAAACACTTAACTTTGTAATTAACACAGTTATGATATAAACATTGCGAAATCTACGTGTCGTTAATCGAGACAATATTGACGAAACGGCTGTGGCCCAATTTAACGCGCCCATTAATCGTGCCAGTAATTGGACACAGCGATTAAACACATCGCGACTAACGATTAAAGTGATCATTACATACACTTTTAATTGCTAATGCTTAAATCTCCTTGAAGTTTTTGTTTGAAATCTAGTTCGTTATACTTTATATTAAAAACCATGAGCAATGTTCAAGTTTAATCCGTTATAATACGTAGCAGCGCTTGCCACAGCCTCAACAGTTAATTGCATTTATTTAATTAGACTGATATACTATAGTATATATACTAGATCTATAGCAGTCAATAAGTATTGACGGTATATGATAGGTATTGAGTAGGTACTCATCCACGAAAATGCCTGAAAGTGGAAAATAAAACTTATAATTTAGCAATGCGAATACATTCTTCGAGTCATTTATCCCCTTAGCCGCCCAGAGACCTATAAAAAGCCGGTCGTCGTATCGCATTGCGTCATTTTGACATACCTATCAGAAGCAGTAAAATGTAGATACATACATATATCTGTGAAAGCAATGCAAATTAACAAATTCGTTTAGCATGTATCGATGTAGATTTTCTCTTAGAATATGCGTGGAGAGGTAGCAGATTTTGCATTCATTGCTCTATCACCAGCAGCCCTCCCTTCCTCTTCACCCCCCGTCTCGCGTGACACCGCGCCCTCTATCACCAGGATCACAGCACCACTAGCTATTCACAAGATAATTCCATTCATATGGCAAACATAGCTCAATATTATGAAATGCACACTGAAAAGCCCCTACAGCTTAAAATGACAAATAGAAATACAGGCGTGAATTGGATTTAGCTGCAAACACGTCGCAGAGAAACATTCATCCCGTGAGTTATTTGCAAGTTGAATTAAATTCCCATAGCGCTCGGTTCGAATCCCGGCATATTTGCGCGGTATTAATAAATCGCGGGATCTATGCGCCGAACAAGGACAATAATAATAATACATTTGAATACAATAGTTTACGGCAATTTGTTTATAAATAATGCATGATGATGCGCGCGGCACCTGCCGCGATCAGCTGATAGCCGGCGTATGCTCATACGAGGACGGCGGATTAGAGGGATTACTTATTCACGCAGTTGTTGCTGCTAGATATACACCACGAGACGGGTAAGTGCTTTGTTTTCAATACCAACAAGCCAGAACCCAGAACTTTTACCACTTTGTAACTTTAGCAAGCAGAGCTGTAAAGCGTCAACTCATGCAGACGTTTGGTTTAGCTGAGTCGTGGGAGAGGTATTTAAAGTAACTCGTTTGAGTAACATAATGTTTCCGGTTGCAAATGTTATTTATTCATCAGACATCAATGTGTGTCAATCGACGCTAAGGATGGAAGCGCCATTCACTGGAGGTGTTTGTTAAACACAGTTGTGTTTTATTGTTACTTGTTCTTCCTGATTTAAATAAGATTAATATAAAGGACAATATTTACGTAAACTAGGAGGACTATAGATCTGGAATTTGTAGAAAAGGAATCCTATAAATTGTTTACGTTACGTGCCAGTAGTTGCAGACGTTCATTAAGCACAATAAACATCTATGGGCGCGCAGTACCAGCTGTGTACTACCGACTGGGTCTGTAGAATAATAACGTACGTAGTATAATAAGTTTTCGTGACCACAGAGCTTGTTTGCCTAAAGAAAATAAATGCCGCGTTAAGTTTTTGCCTGCGAACCAGCCGAAGCTCGGAAATGCAAATGGTACAAGTAACTAGCCATTTCCCCCGTCGCTGCGTGCACGCTGCCATTACAATATTTATATATTGAAATCCGCTATCGCGGATCGCGCATGCGTAGCGCGAATATCGAGCGTGGCGGAAACCATAGCGTGCCGGTTGAATTTTAAATCCCTTTGCCTACTAAATGGCATTGATTTAGATCGGACTGATTTAGAGCCTTGCTCGCAGCGGCCGCGGGAACGCGAAGCTGTTTAGATCGGTAGATTTGGACACAGGTCCGAGAATACCGCTAGCGAGGCTAATTGACCTATTAAGCTGGTCATACACGCTGCAGAGAATATACATGGAAATAAAATGACATTTCTATGACCGGCAAGTCAATAGAGGCCACGAGCTCGATCGAGGTGAGATGCGCAGACGAGGATATAAATATAATTTACCTAGAAAAATTTGGAGTAATCGTCATATTACCAAGTTTAGTAGAGTTTCTCTAACAGTAGTCAACTACACCATTAAAGTCACGAAGCCCGTGAGATGGTTTGACGAAAACCTTACTAAAATTGAATTATCAACACTTGAATTTCATTATAATAATGAAGAGTTTTTCTATTATTAGTAGGTAATACAAGCGGTTTTTCTAGGCCTCGTTCATACAAGCTACGGCGGCTACCTATACTTGTTTTAGTGCAATAGCAGCACTCAAAGCTAGTTATATCGCGATATCGCAGTGCGTGCGTGGACGCATTAACCACCACAACAGCCTGCAGGCTGCGCTGCACGCTACCTCCTTGCCTTGATACTGACACCATTTTAAACCAAGACTTCTCAGGACAATGCCCAACAGGCATAAATATTTCAGCTAATACGCGATGTCGGGCAGTAGTTGATTTTACCCACCATGTTTTAAAAACATTTCCTCATTCATGAGAGTCCCACGCAATGAGCACCCATATTATTAATTAGATTCTAACAGCTACACTTTAACTAACCATTGGCCAGTGGCAAAACTGATGTTGATGCAAAAAGATTCACAAATAGTTATTCAACAGTGTGGACGATGATACCTAACATGTAAAACATTTGTAAACAGATTTATTTACCTTCAGTAAACACGTCCCTCATGCATGTACTGTGTCGTGGTCGCCCTCGTGCGCGCGCAGGTGTGCTCCCGCGCCGAACAAAACGCCGAGATCTCATCCCGAGCCACAAACAGTTACTCGCGTTGACAAACGTGGGCTGTAATCTCCGACACTTAAACAATAAATACGTATTGTGTGGTGCTAAATACCTCTAATATTACAGCTATTCAAGCAAACATCAATCTCTGCTTTGTCTGACTTCCTTAGCTTCACAATTCACTTACAGTGATGTGTGTGGAGCATAATCTTTAGACAATAGTTAAGCTTTCCCCTTTAAAATATCATTAGTATATTATTTAAGATTAAACAATTTGACGAAGCCTAGCTGTAGCTAATTTGTATCTGTGTCCACTTGACGAAGCCAGCGCTGTTGATTATTCTATGGATTATTCATTTTGGTCATTTGAAATAAATTAATTTCTTTAAACAGTTTAAATTTAGTGAGGTTATTAACCTTCCACGTTTTTATGCAAATCTGTTCGGAAGTTTAGCATTTAATCTCGTTTGTAATCAATCAGGCTAAGTGTTCTAATTGAATGGGCTAACGCAGCGCGTCCAGTTTTTGAGCAATCCCGATAAATATGACCTCGAGATCCTAAACCCTTATGATTTATAGAAATGCGTTATTAAAAAGCACGCTTGTGGTTGGACAGACACGGAATACTGTCCGATCATGTTCAGATTTTCTTAACGACTTGACAAGTGTCCAGATTTTTCAAAAACTAACAAAAACTAGAAACTTGTTAATTGTGAAAAACATATATTAGCAATATAACAAAGAACATATAGTAGACTTCATAACACTTTCCTGATTTGAATTTAACAGCTGGTATAGATAGCAGATGCAGCAGTAGGTACAGGGAAGGTCAGACGGAGCGTAGGACGGGGTAGGAAGCGTAGCGCGTTGTTCAAGGTACGATAAATCTGATTACCGTAATAATTGTACCCGGACTTTTAGGATGATGACCAGACTTTTATCGGAATTTTCGGTAGGTTCAACGAAAAGTATGGCAATCCTAGTAGCACACTTATATTGGTTACCCTGAGTCTTCGACTCGTGGTCGTTGCCTCCCCCAGGCCGGGCGGCGCGGCGGCAGCGCGCGCGCAGCTGATCGCGTCATCCGCTCCGTTACCCGATTCCCTCGCCCAGTGCGCTCGTTTAGACTAATGCATTAGATAACCCATCGTTTCTTTAAATATTCTTATTTGCTATTGTAACTGACGGCTTAGTTAAGATTAAAAGGTCTGTAGAAAACAATACGATACTTACAAAAGAAAATAATATAATAGATATAGTAACAACGAGCGTTTTTTTCTTCTAGTCAAATTGGGTAAAGATAGGAAATATAGACGACCGGTGGGTTGGTTGTGGGTCCGAATCCCGGTAAGGGCATTTATTTATGTGATAAGCATAGATATTTTGTTTCTGCGTCATGGTTATATTCTGTGTATTTATTTAATTATTTATAAATTATATATATATCGTTGTCTGAGTACCCAGACCCACAACACAAGCCTTCTTGGCTTACCGTGGGACTTAGTCAATTTTTGTAAGAATTTCCCTATAATATATATTTATTCGGTTGAAAATTTAAGAGGCTTACAATACGCTATTTTCCACTAAAAGAAGTTGGGAAATAATTTGTTTACTGCGTTTTTTACGCAAGTAAACAAATCATTTACCAACTTTAGGTATGGATTTAAGGATACCTAACCTAACCTAACCTAGATTAGGTTAGGTTCTTTCATCGATTTAAATAACGACCGATTTAGTTTATAGATAGGTAGTGGTTCTGCCTACGAAGCTGGTGGTTCGATCTTGATAAAGCATTTATTTTTGTGGTGAAATGAGATGAATCGAAGTTAAACTCTCTCGAGTCCTAATTGAACGGTAGCTGCTGCGTAGTTGTAAATGGAGAAATTGTCGCGAGAATTGAATATGCCATTTTAAGGATATATTATCCTCAAAATGGCATTAATATGATGAGTGAGCAATAAGTTAATAAAGTATAGGTATATAAATAGTAAGCTGTCGCGTGCCAACCCTTGTTTGCCAGACGCACGCGGTGCGGGCGCCGCGCCGCCCGCGGGCGACGCGCCTCTTCCTCGTGCCGGGGACAAGTCAATAATAAATACTGCTAGTATCCACATTTAGTTATATTCCTCATCATCATCATCAGTCATCGTCGTAGATGGCATCACATTAGCAAATAGTAAATAGTCAAAGGGCTTATTTGTAAAACATATGTGAAACGGTTACAGTGGTGTATAAAATTATCAATTTGGTATCACAATGTTTTACCTTTTGGCGTAAAAAACATGTCCAAAAATCAAAAGTCAAAATCTCAGTAGGTCACCTATTTTTATTCGTTCTTTGCTGTAATATGACTGTGCCAACCGTGGTGGCAGTTAACATTGACACCTGCCAAATACTAAAACTTGGGCCCCTGAAAATTCACATTTTTCTCATAACAGTCATCACACCACTTTCATATAACAAACCATACAAAATAAACTAAAATTGAAGCGCTGGTGGCCTAGCGGTAAGAGCGTGCGACTTGCAATGCGGAGGTCGTGGGTCCAAACCTCGGCCTGTACCAATAAGTTTTTCGGAACTTATGTACGAAATACATTTGATATTTACCAGTCGCTTTTCGGTGAAGGAAAACATCGTGAGGAAACCAGACTAATCCCAACAGGGCCTAGTTTTACCCTCTGGGTTGGAAGGTCAGGTGGCAGTCGCTTTCGTAAAAACCAGAGCCTACGCCAAATCTTGGGATTAGTTGTCAAGCGGATCTCCCCCATGCATCCAAGCTCCCATGAGCCGTGGCAAAATAAAATAAAAATAGTCTGGCAACTAACACGAGCACCACGACTGTACATCAAAATTACCGGTATTTACAATTTACCTATCTCTGCTGGTGCTCACTGACTCGAGCTCGCCGTCGGGCTTATAACTCACAAGTTATAATAAGCACAATGATATTACGGCACCGAGCATGCGCGCGCTTGCACGCACGAACTTTACAGGCGGGTATTATAGGACAGACGAGACCGCGGGCGACAGTTAGCTTTCTCGCTTCCGGCTCCAAGGACCAGTAATTGCTAGTAAGGATAGGTTATATTTGTGATTACTTAAGTGGCTCGCTATTAAAACGAAACGATCAAGCTCGAGCAACGTTTGTGTCTGAATACACAAGAATCCCTACACTTATTGAAGAATGGAAATGTAAGGTCAATGCGGGTAATTGTAACTGCGGGTTAAGTGTCGCCAGCCTCCAGATTGGGGACCGTTTGCAGGTTGATAGATACATAAAATACTCTTTATTGGCACACCTCAGTAAAAGATACAGCTTATAGAAAAAGAATTGATTAATGAATGATAAGAGGCAGACAACAGGCGGTCTTACGGCGGTGTTGATTAGTGTTTCGGTGTTGATTCGACACTACACGCAAGGTATAATATAAACTCAATATGTAATTGTGTGAACAGGCCCCAATGTGAAGGCCAGCCACACTTACCCGTAGGTAGGTACCTATGCCACACTTAACAGTATCGACTGATTAATTTGTTCAATATTTCTGCACTAATCATGATCACTTTTCAATGCTCTTGAGCGATGAAAGAAAACGAAAACAGCCAAAGACTTTTAAAATGATGTAAGAAATATTAAATGTGTTTTCTTAACCCCAGACACAAAAAGAGGGGTGTAATGCGTTTGACGCTAATGTCTGTCTGTGGCATCGTAGCTCACAAACGGATGGACCGATTTCGATGCGGGTTTTTTTACGTGAAAGCGAGTTTTCTTACGGTGGTTCTTAGCTATGTTTGGTAAATGCTCGCGGCGTATTCCTTTACAATGTGAGCCGGAGCCGAAGGCTTAGCTCGCTAGCTAGTAACTCACGCCACTCGCCTTTTTTGACCCTTCTTGTACACCGGTTGCATAAAATACTATTATAAGACGTGTTTGTAAACTTTTTAACGAAAATTAAAAACTTAACTATCGCTGCTTAACAATTTAGATTTGTTTAACTGTTCTGTTAATTCACTAAAAAGTACACAATTAATTATGTATTTTTTTCATTTGTTTATGTCACTTTCCGGTAAATATGTCACTACTCATAAATTTTTACACTAAAACTTTATTATCAATACTTATGTTCTATAGGACGGGTCGATTCACGAAAATTGGCGAGGATTTCTTATAAAATAAATTTGACTGAATTGTGCACGAAACGTGCGCCGCCGGCTCTCGTGAGTCTACCTATACCTTCAAACGTAACTACCTAGTAGGTACCTATTTTTGTTTGTTGTTTTATGGACTGCGATTTATATACAATAAGGAAACTCCAGGTCTTCATTTAAGAAATATTCTTGTAAAATTGTTTGTAAACGACTGTTTGTTTCTTAATTAAATAAATATATAAATCAATTATCAGCCCTTTGCCAAAATGATGTAGGGCATATTTGGCATAAAATGCTTTAAAATGTTATATATATATAGGTATATTTTTTTTTTATAGTTATTTATGATAATTCTTATTCAAAGAACGTATACAACAGCGTCTGAAAGAAAGGAAGAAAAATATATTTATTGCACAATAGCTCATTTCCATTTTTGTTACAGCCATAGGTAGTCAGGTACAGTAAGCCTCAAAAGTAGCGGATGAAATGAAACAACACGCCAAAAGTATCTGCCAGCCTCGAGTACTTTTCCAAGTGTTGATTTGATATATGTCTATACAGTTTGCGTTCAAAAGTATCTACTCCAATTGTTTTACATAATATAGTAAAGCTTATCAGCATAATTATAGTATTAGGTAATGATAGATATTTTTGACGCATGGTCTGATACGTTATCTACTTTTGATGCTGACTGTACTAAGTTGCTTTTGGATTGCAGGCACAGCACATCAGCTATCAATAAAGTCAAAAAGAGCTTTTAACATGGTAGCGCATATAGTTGGTTACAAATTCACAATATTCATCATAATGGTGGCCTTTTTGTGATCCAATCTTAGATGTAAGCCTCTTCCCTCTTCTTTCACTCCTGTCGAACTTGTGCCCGATTTATCTAGTCCCGACCTCCGTGTCGTCCGATATCGTCCGCCCAGAGCTGCGGTCGTCTACCGCCCCCTCGGGTGACTGCTCTGGGCCTCCATTCAAAGACTTCACACAATATTAGAAAGATTATATTTTAATTAGTGCAAATGTAACTGTTCGTTCAGCAAATTGAGCTCAATCTATCTCCACGCTTTAATTACTTTAATTGAATACTTCGGCTTTGTCTAAACTTTCTAAAGCGAAATGAGTTTATAAATGATACTCAGACCAATTGATTAATTTATCATGCGTTCTCAATAGAAGTGCGGCTACATTATTGTTATTAGTTATAATAGTTATTAGTAGTAACAGTTATTAGTTGGTAGTGGTACAATTAATAACGCGCGCGCATGACACGATTCATTACAGCTACGGTATTTGTAGAGCGCGTGACGTCACAGCGGGCAGCATCATCCGTCATACGATACGAGAATTACGAGACCGGAGTAAAGGTGCGACCAGACCGCAGGTTAAAAAACGGTCACGATACGGAATCGCAGTGACGCGTCGCATGCGTACCGTTTTTGACGCATGCTCCCCACACCGCTGCTTAAAAAACGGTGACGGTACGGAATCGCAGTGACGTGCTTCACGCGAATCTTTTTTGTTCGCAAATCTTTGCGTCTTTTACGTCACCGGTGTGGTGTCTGCCATAAGATCTCCGTGTAATATTTTTTGCGATTTTTACGCAGATCAATTTACGATGCGTCAGCGTATTTTAAGCAGCGGTGTGGGGAGCATGCGTCAAAAACGGTACGCATACGACGCGTCACTGCGATTCCGTATCGTGACCGTTTTTTAAGCTGCGGTCTGGTCGCATCTTAATCACACGTAGCTATTTTAGCTTCCTAGGTACCTAGAAACTAACAGCTGCAGACTTAGGGCCTGTTTCACATGTCCAAGCACAACAAATAAATAACTACCAGATAAAACTTCATGCAAAACTTAGCACTTTTGTAAAACGCCAACAATGACTTTATTCATCAGATAAGTGGCAAGTAGCTTAATCAGGACTTTACCTGGACATTGTGAAACATGCCCTTCATTGATTATTAGTAGTAGGCCCTATCAGTTAAATTACAGAATAAGTAATATACCGTGAGTATTTCGGAATGCTCCCAGGAGCATTCAGAAAGCTATCTAATTCAGATTAGTTTAGTACGGCGAGAACCAGTAATTCTCGGTCATTTTAATTGAGATCCACGTACAATTTCACCAAATCCAAGCCTTCAAAAACTCTCAAGTGGTTTTAATTAAAGATAAGATTTTTTTTTTCTTTTTGACCCTTCAACCGGTTGGCTAAGTGAGCTACGAGAAGTCGGGTCGACCTAGAGCGAGGCCAGAAGGATCGCTGAGGATAGGAAGGCGTGGCGCGTGCTTGTGAAGGCACTTTACACCTCTGGGGTGCCTTAGGACTGTTAGTTTTATTTAATAATTTATAAACAAAAATCAATCACATAATATAATCAAATGTAAGTCGATACTTAATTAAATCGAATTATACATTGAAATGTAGCAACACTAAGTTACATTATTTTTACTGTGGTAATTCTCATATACCCTCTCTAGAACACGAACAGACCTGTACTTGCTTCCCAGTGTTTATGAAAGATAAATCAATATAATTATCTAATCCGCATATAATCTTTTATTCCACGGCCCTAAAATTACAATAAGGACAGCACCAACCGGTTGGGAAATTAGGGTGCCTTAAGATCGAAAAACACTTGCACTCACGGATCGCCAATGACGTTTAACACCTTTAATTTATCAATTTATTAGTGCTAAGGTACTGCAAAATCGACGGGCGGAGTTTCCGAGCAGGGAGGCGATTTTTGAATTTCGGAGGCTTGTTTTCGTCCATTCAATAATTCATTTAAATTCTACTAATAGAATTGAAAACGAGTGGTCAATACCACTAGTTTCCCAAATTTCCCAATGTCTACATATTGCTCGTATTTCAAAAATATCAATTCGCCGTTTTCCACAGACTGACGAAATCGTGCGCTCGAAATTCAAAAATTGGCCCCCAGACTTGCGACGTGGGCGGGAGTAGCTTTCACCAATTAGATTTAAAGCGGACCTTTCAAGCGTTAGTGCTAAAGACAGATTAGATTCAGAACTTCTGTGAGCTATAAATCTGCATGTCTCGTTAGTAATCGGAGACTTGATAATTCATTTTACATGTACTTAACCTTATCAACAAAATTTCTGCCTTTGCCTTCAATCTTCCTGCGTTTATGTTACACTAAACTGAAGGGGCTATACAATATTTAGACATACATTTGTCTTTTCTGTGAGTTAGCCGAGGTGTGGTAACCTAACATAAAGTAAAGAACATTGGTGGAACAAATACCGTTACATTTCGTTAACCCAAAACTAACTACGTCAGGACTGGTTTTAGCCGAATATAAGTCACGACCAGAAATTGACTAATATTTATATATAAATATCAAATGATATTTCGTACATACGTTCCGAAAAACTCATTGGTACGAGCCAGGATTTGAACCCGCCACCTCCGAATTGAAAGTCGAACGTCATATCCACTCGGCCACCACCGCTTATTTGATATTTACCACCAGCTTTTCGGTGAAGGAAAATATCGTGAGGAAACCTGCATACATCTGCGAAGAAATTCAAAGGTGTATGTGAAGTCCCCAATCCGCATTGGGCTAGCGTGGGAACTATAGCCCGAACCCTCTCGCACATGAGAGGAGGCCTGTGCTCAGCAGTGGGACGTATATAGGCTGAATTATTATTATTATTATGTATAAATATATGACCGGAATCGCAATATATTATTTATTTATTTATTCATTTAGGTTTGCCAACAGGTGTAATACAAATACAATTGGACTTTAATAATAACCACAAAAATCATACTGGAGTACTCACCCAATTATAGGCAAACACAACTTGCCAATACTATGCGCTTACATTTTATACTTATGTTAAAATTCTTAACCTGAGCCAAAGCAAAGCATGAAGGAAAATACAAGAAAGGAAAATGAAAGGTAAAACAGATGTAACTATTCTTGAACTAACCTCTAACCTCGTAAGGCCCAAGGTCCTACCTATAGGACTTATTCAGTTCGATGAAATTTAAATCATTTTCAATTAGGACAGAGTTGCATTTGTTTTGTTTCGTGCAATTTTCAAACAAAATAAAATCTACTGTATTCCGTGCACTATAGGTTTAAATTCCAGCGGCAAATTTTGGATTTTTCATTTCTATGGCTGGGCTTTAAGAGGTTAAGCTATGAGAAACTACAAAGACTTCAAGAATACTTCAATTTCATGTACTTACCATACCAACCTACTACAGAGGTAGGTGCATACAATTTCAATGTGCAATCTTGTGTACCACTAAGCTTTGATTATTAACTGTATTGTCTTGATATGTCCTAGGCTTATACTTATATAAACACGTATTAAATGTAATGTATTAATGGCAAGGCATTTTAGGATTTTAGAGATCTTGCTAGTTCAAATGCAGTTTACGGTTTTTAGATCCTTTGGATGCTCGCTTTTCCAACCTATCAGTTTTTTCTACGCGGTAGAAGATCTTCTCGGTTCGGTTATAGGAGAGACTATTGTATAGATCAATTTTATGACTCATCTTATGTACTTTCATATCGATTACTTACTTATGTAACGGAATCTTTTCACATCACTGATAAGCGTTGTGTAGCAATGTCGATTACGGCCAATATCCGAACACTTTCGGACAACAATACGCAACTACGGCTCATTGTGATGGTATCTACGAGTACGTGACGTGACGTGTGACGCGGACACAAACACGCCTAATGCAGCCGTGTCGGCCATTACGCCCGTGCAACCAAAGACAGCCCAAATCAAAACGCTAATATCACTACTCGGTACCGACACGTGGAGCCTACTCCCAAAGAGGTATGTTATTAGAAGCGCTCTTTATAGTTACCAGCTTTCTTTGTACGCAATGTAAAAATACTTGTGCATTGACGCGAATTTTAGTTTATTGACCCTTTCCGAGCTTTAAAAAAAATGCGTTGAATTTTAGTAGTTTGAACAATATTGTATGTGATTTTCAATAAGTGTATCGTTCATACGGGTACCCCGTGGCACAAATGATGGGCACAAACTTACTGGTACACACACAGGCACACGTCGCGTGCATCCAAGCTTTTAGTTTGGAGATGCGTATCTTAAAAGCTTTGCTTGCACGGATTTTAACGGCCGCTTTTTGTCCGACGCGTGTTTGTGTGTTTTTTCTCCGCGCGCAGTAATAACATTCATTATTTATGCGCGGTAAGAACGCTACTAAATCATATCTCGTTGGGAGCTTAATTTTGTTGCCTACTTCGTGGAATACGCTGGTAAATTATCGAGAGAATTGCTTATCACTCACGTGCGGATTTGCATCAGTTTTCAAATAAGCTACAGTGTTGACAAGAGTAATAAGTTAACAAGGCAAAGGTTTAGTCAGTATTATGTCACTGTTTCGTAGGAGAGCGACTTGGGTCACATTGGGGCATGTGTGGGTCTGAGACCTGGCTGTGGCATAAGTACTAGTACGACAGTTGTGTTTTCTGTAGTTTTAAATTATATTCATACTTGTATCTTTTGTAATTAGTGTGTGTATTAAGTATTGATTTTGATTTTTTTAGAAATTCTAAATTAGAAGCTAAGATAATTTTTTAAAACGTGAATGTTACAACACAACAACTTACAACTTATCTGCTTTGCCTAAAGGTTGACTGCTAGAGAATGCCTTATGGCATTAAGTTCACCTTTTATACAGTGTGTTTCCTTATGTGCAATGAAGATTAAATAAATAAATGTTTATAACTTGTAAATGAGATGAGTTTCCGAAGTTAGCGAAGGTTGAAATGAAAGTTAAAAATAAATAAGTTACGAGTCCAATATAACCATATGGAGTGTATTTTAGTTTTAGAGAAGGTTTCCTCGGCTAATGAAGGAAGCTCATTAGGTCTGCGCCGGCGCGGCGTCCGGGAAACCATCGTAACGGTTGCCATTTCGCCCCCGTTCGTCTGGCCCTCCCCCCCACGCCCCCCTGTTCGCCTGACCCCGACCATCATTAGGCTAATCTCTATCGAGTTTTATAATGCACGCCGCAAATGTATCGTGCGTGAAGAGTGGCGTGAGGCTCTCAACAGAACCGTGGAGGCAACGGAACTGATGACATGAATTGAGTAGAAGGTTGCAATTTCTGCATTTGTCTGTAATCTATCAAGCTTTATTATTTTTGTGTAATGTCTAGCTTTGATCATGTTTGTGTACCCCAAATAATGAGATTAGGTCGCCGAACGAACGGCCCGAAGTTTTAGTACCTACTCCAAGAGGAAAGTATTAAAGTGGTTTAGTAAGGTAAGGGATAAGTTTACCTAAGGGCTATCGCTCTCTTTCAACGGATGAATAATATATAATTATTTTGGCATTATAATACTCTTATTATAACAAAGATATACAGTACCGTCAGCATCTTATTCTGTGCTAGCTCCACACATCTTATGTAGCACAACTTGAATATAAAATATGGATCAGAAAAGTCAGTGTCAAAAGAGACGTCACTTTTGCCGCTGACATCCGTTCCATATCGTATTTTTAGCAAATTTTTGAGGTATTTTAAAGTTCGCGTCGGGCTGTATAGCAAAACATTTTGGACTAAAACAGTAGATATTTATCTCTATTTGGAAAATGATTAAAGAATAGCAGATACTTCTGGCGCGTTGTTTCATTCGCTGATATTATGTTAATTTATCCAAACTATTTAAATTAATATGGTAATGCAAATTCTTTATTTACAATAACAATATTGGATATATACAGATGATTACTAGCTAATACTTATATCTAAAATAGGCCCTTGAGGCATTGTACCAAGGATGCTGGCGGCATTTCCTCGTTGTATCGCAATACTGATACGTTGTGCGAGGAAGCCGCCAGCTCTTCGGTCACCAGTTACATCAACCACACGTTTCGCGATTACTCCAAAAAACTTGTGCGCGCTGGGACCCCATGGAAAGTTATACCTAAGCAAAATATTCATTAGAGAACAGATCTACTCGCTAAAATGCGGTTGTAAGCACTCGGGACGGTCGCGGCCGTAGCTTGCGGCGCGGCAGCAGCGCATAACGTTGACGACGCGCCGCGATGGCCTGTGAATAAAGGCGACGCGACGCTTACGAAGCTGTTTGTTTACGACCGCACCGACTAATTGACAGGCGAGCAAATTGTCCGCGAGGCAATCGACTTTTATGTTAACAATCCGACTGGACCAATAACATCTGACTTTTGCTGGTATACCTTATATGCTTAAAGTGTATCGCTTTAACCCGTTAACGCATCATATATGGCGCATATGATATTCAACCATAATGTCCTATAATATTTATTTATTATTTATTTATTTATATTTATAGTATTACTTACAATCAGCATCAAAAGTACCAGATCATATCATAAACTCAAATTACACACAGAAGTATACATATGTACTACATAGAAAAAATAATAACATATTGACATTGTTTACCACGAAGTGGGCTCGCCTGAGCATAAAGCAGACCCGAAGGTCAGCGCTGATCAACCGACGAGACCATTTGTGGATCAAAACCAAACTATGCGTTAAAAGAATCTACTCTAATAACTTATAAAAGAACATGTCTGTGTGAAACCATCAAACTGTGATAAATACCTACTTTGGTATTCCGGCACTTTTAGCGCATTGTTTCATCCGATACTTTTGACACTGACTGTACTAGTACATTTCTAATCCTATTTTGTAAACAAAGCTCTAGGTCGCGCTACGGTAAGATAAGAGCAATATTCAATTGTCAACTGACTGTGAGCTGTGTGTAACATCGACTGATTAGGATAATTTTCCCTTGAGCTTCTATATTAACTACCTATAGACTAACAACACAGAAATTATTGCTCTAAAAACAAATTAAATTACTTATAACTTGTTATTTATTTCGTTTGATAATACAGAAGTTGATCGTTCAAATGTTGGGTAATCTGTACTCACTGCTATAAATAAGGTCAGCTTACATCCACATGACTTGCGCAGTTAAATAAACCCGTTACAAACATCACAAATTAAGACACTCCGCGCTCAATGACCATCACATGTGGCAGTGGCTGTCGCTCTTTATGACCATAAAGTCATCGTACACACTGTTAACTGACTATGAATAAACCTTATCGCAAAGACGTAAGATCCACCTACGGTTAGTTAACTGTATTGCTGTTAGTATGAGCGACGGCATTAGACAAGCCAGCGGCTAATAAGGAAAGCGCCGCGATGTAGGTAATTCATAAGTTACATGTATTATTTATCAATGCACCAGAGCAGCGATACCTGCCGCGCAGGCTGCGTGCATATTCCATTTGCTAGTGGGACGTCAAATAAATTTTAGTCTCAGGGCATTCGTTATACAACTGAACTAATCATCCGGAATATTCATATGAATATACGGGGAAGCTCTTACACAAATAATAATCCGTGTTAAAAAATTGCCACCTGCTGCTTGCTGAATGTCAACTGCCAAAACAATTTGTCTGAATCTGACACAATGTTACCTATTTCTTATGAAGGGGTCCACCGTACGTTGACTTTACTATTCCTTGTTATTAACAAAGTTGACTGAGGATCAGAATAAAAAAATGGTTCTTTAAAGTCTATCTTGGTAATTATATAAGTTACTGAATTAAACCTTGCATTGGAAAATTTATGGAAGCTGCGAAAGCGCCAGACAACAGACGAATGAAAGAGAGGGAAGGGTGACATCGATTGATCGATGGCACGCCTGGGATACCTGGCATGAGTGGCATGCCGACCATGCCGCGGTACGTCTGAGGACACTCGAGCGTGGGGATAACAGACAGACACCGAGGTGATGCCGTAAGTATTCCGTTTTACCGAATTTGGTGCAAACCAATAATAATAAAACACTGCATAAACTGTACTTTGCATCCAATCATCTGATCGTGTAAACGCCTCAACATCGAGGTAACTGTACATAATGCAATCTCAAGTAGATTTCTCAAACTCGACTAAGTTTTTTAAGCGACCGCCTAACTGAAATAATGTGCGTTTATAATGTCAAGTAGACCGTCATTAGATTACAGATCTTCGAACGTTGTGTGGAACGTGGAACGTGGAAATAATACGTAACGTAGTCGTAGCCATCTGGTACCTACTTAGGAGTTCAAGTTGACGAATACCGCATGGCGCATACCTACCGCACCTGAGCTACTAAGTGTCAAAGACCTACAACCGTTGCTGCACCACGAAAGCTTGTAACCAGACCGTGTCCCTCTCACACCGAGGTCAGAGATCGCGGGAGGTGTCGCGCCGCGCTAATGAGGTGCATGTCACCGTGTCCCGGGGTGGTGGGTGCGGGGAGGGGTCGTGACGTCACGGCACACGTCGGCTATTACACGCGCGAGCGTGGCGCTAATTGTCACGACCGCGACTGCGCCGGGCGCCGCGGTCTGCTTCTAATTCCCGAGGCCTGCCGTGTACTGCTAAGTAGCTTGGTTTATAGGAAATGGCTTTTCTGAACATTGCCGTGGACATCACGGCGTTCCTTTTCTAGAGTTGCTGTCTGTAGTTTAGTAACTTAAGTTTTTGGGCGAAATTGAACTCTATTACTTCTCAGTGCTACTTCGTAGAGCAAATTGAACACTCTGCAGTCTGTCGTTTCAATCATGTTGATTTAAATAAATAAGTTTCAAAACGTTTGCATGAAACGCACCAAAAGGCCAATTCGAACGCACACTGACATCATGACATCAGTATAGTATTTGAATCATATTATTTAGTTATCACTCGTCTCACCCATGCCAATACATGTACCTAATGACAAGTATACGAGCGAAATGTACGATAACTAAATAGTATGATTGAAATATCATTCTGATGTCAGTGTACGCTCGAATTGGCCTGCATGTAAATAAACAAGATCAACGTTCAGTTTAATTTGGAACTGAAATATAGCATAAATGACTTAAAACTTATAGGTACTGAGTTATAATTAATTTCAAATTATATTATTTTCCAAACAACACGGGTACAGTGACAGATGTCATCACAATACCATTTTTGCGAGGTTTTACGTTTTAAGGTTCTAAATTGTATGGAGATGACATCTTGTCACCGTACCCATCCTCTTTGAAAAAATACTACCTATAGAGACTGGCAGCCCGATTTGAACTTTAACTTACGTCAAACATTTGCTAAAGATACTATGGAGTGTGGAATTAAAAGGAGTGAAATATCTTATGGTAGAACTGTTGCAAGTGTCCAGCTATCAGCTATAAATATTAGTTCCAAATCTCTCCAGAGTAGCGCTAGAGTAGCTAAGAACCTAGGCGTTATTAACAGAGTGAAGTACGCTGTCTATGATTAGACTTTTTTGTTCAAGTATTCTAGGTATTGGAGCGCCACCTATAGGTTTTATGATGACACTTTTCGGTACATGGAGATTTCATTCCTTACCTCCACCTTTCATAAAAGATACGATATGGATTACTATATGTCAGTGTCAAAAGTGACGTTTATTCAAACAAAAATTTCACGTTTGATACTGACATATCCAATCCATATCGTAAAGCAGAAGCAATCATGAAGTAATTATCTCAATCATAATAATTTGCTGGTATCTAAATTAAATAAAAAAAAAACTTAAAAATTATTTATTTCCATTTTATGTTGCAGCCACAGGATATTTTTTTTACAGTAAAGGTTTAAAATCTTAATGTTAAAGCCTAAGATTAACGATGGTCCCCACACTAGGCAAAGCCTGTATCGTGGTTACCAGTTTGAAGATACTTAAATATAACAATTTTGACACCATACATTTTTTTTTTACATGCATGTTTTTTTTTAGATATATACACTATGTATCTATTTAAATTGCTTGAGCATAAAGGTGCAAATTAAACATCCCTCCTTATTATTATTTATTATATACCAAATTTTGAACATTCTAGATTCCGGTCTGTAACATAATCAGTTTAAACTATTGATCTTCAAATCACGAGTACCACGACCCGAGATTTCAAAGATAAGGAAACTAAAACAATGCCGCTTCAAAGTTTTTACATTAAGTATCCTGTTGCGCGACGGGAGGCTTTAATTTATGCGATATTTGTGTGGTTGTGTTTGGCTGAGGTTGAGGGCACTGACCGCGGGGAAAGTGCCCGTAATTGGGGCATTTGGGGCAGAGTGGCCGCTGCATGAGAATACCTGTAGCGGCGCAAGATACAAGCTTGCAACATGTAAAAAACCGAGGTTTAGACTAGCAAGAACTTGCATGCAATTTTCATTTCAAACTTTTGAACGCAGTGTACCTTAGTTCTTCCTAGTCTACCGCTCGCTTAAGTAATTTATGCATAGGAGACACATGAAAAATAACTGATTATTGACAACGAGGTGAGGTGAGGTGAGGTGGTGATTATTGAGGTGAGGTGAGGTGGTTATAAGAGCGGCCGAAAGAGTCCCAATCTCGCCATATTTATGTGACTGTGTTTGGTTGTCGGTCAGTACCCGCGGGTAAAGTGCCTTTAATTGGACCAGAATAGCCTGTGCATGGCTTGAAAACTTCTGTAGCGGGGAAAGCATAAACTACGAGCGACAACATAATTCTTAATGTTAGCGGGGAGTTTTAAGTTCTCTTTGTATATTTAGTTTAAAACTCTGTAGTTTTTTAACATAACATAAATTATAAGGACTTCGTAGTTGTAGTAGCTGTATGGCCTCCAACTAAATAAAACAAAATAGAACCAAATCTAAACAAACCTCACCGGCGCAAGAAACGAGAATAAAGCTTTGGTTGCACTGGTTACAGCAAAAAGAAACAAAAATGGTTGATCCTTTGCCCCTGACTGGCTAACTAAAACTTCACCCTGTTACCCTGTTTGAACTTTGAAGTTTTATAAACATGTTACCTATGAATGAGCTGTTACATGCATTACAATAAAATAAATGCGATGGTAAAATTTACGGACGTGTTACTTCTTAAATCTTGCTTCTGTATGAAAGAAACAATAAAAGGCATTGTTTCTTCAACAAGTCAAACAGATTAAGGTTTAAGCCGAATAAATCACTTCTGAAAATGTGAACCATAGTCCCGCGGGCGCTTATGCCTCTCGCCGCTGCGCGGGAGCCGACATCGTTTAATTATCGACGCGGGCGCAGCTAATATCCTTATAATTGTTACAAACACACATTCACAATGATCGCACTTGCGCAAGCTTCACGTGAGCGCTGTGATGGCGTGGGACTCGACCACTGTGCGGCTCTTTTCAAACCACTCAGGTCATAATGAAACATCAAATTAGCTTAACTTTTTTGTTACAAAATTAGCAAACATACTTACATATTTTTTGAAGTAGTTGTCATTTTTCAATATAAGTAGAGGCAGGTATTTGTACTGAATTTTGTAGTTAGGTGGTTGATGGGGTTAAATCAAATTTATTAAACATAATAGATATACTTTGTGTAGAAACTTTCAAACAATGATCAATGATCAGGTTTATTATGGAATACGATTTTTGGAGAAATGGTGCCGGATAGTTCAGTAGGCATTTTAATAATTAAATAAGTAGGTTGTGATTGTTATCCATCAAGCTTCACCTGGCCATAAGTTTCTTCCTTAGCAACCAAGAGCGTCGTGAGAAAACCATTTTGGGACTGCACTCCCTTAGTCTATTTCTGCTGACTGTACACTCCCGCATTTGCCCTCTAAAACCTCCGCGGTCCGTACAAGGGAAGCCTTACTTAAGCGACACGGCTACAATCTTGAAAAATGTCAAGCGTAACCTCTGAACCAGGCTGAGACAAACGGCGTTGTATATGTAGCTGCGAGCCAATGACTCGTTAATGTAATGTGTGTACTGAGTGTAATGGATGACTTGAATTAAAAGGTGACAGTGACAGGTGCTACAATGAGACGTTTGAGAGCGTTGGTGGCCGATTTGTTTGGGTGCGACTTCGAACCCGACTTGAACTGTGGCCTTACTCTGGCTCATACCAATAAGTTTTTTGGAATTTGGAATTGGCATAATTACCAGTTACTCTTCTGTAAAGGAAAATATCGCTAGGAAGACTACGAAATTACTATAATATCCAATAGGTAAGGAGTTGTTCAGAAAAAAAGTGGCTGCACATTATGTGGATATTTCTTTTTTTTGTGATATTTTTAAGCAGTGCATTTTTTACAATAATGTATTAATACTATTATATTAAATTAAATACAGTCGTATTTAAAATAAAAGGAGGAATGCAAGTTTTCGCCTTTTATATTGCATCTCCAGTAACACTTTTTGGACAGCGTCTTTTAAGAGAATTTATGAGGTGTTTCGCATAAACATAGTTTTTCTTTAAGTTGATGAGCTACTTAATACCTTATGAAATTGACTTTTGTTCAATATTTAACTTTTTTGATTTGACTTCACTTTGAATTAGTTACATGAATTTTACACGTTTGTGTATTTGCCATTTTTACAGAAATTTGTCTCCCATATAAAACCTCTGTCAGAGGTTAGATTGGAGAGACTTTCTGACAACCCAAGATAAAATCCAGTTTTTTTGTATAACTTATTCATAAGATGATACTCCTAAAAGCATAAAACAAGTTGTGAAAATGGAAATGCAATAGTGGCTACATTGCAATGAAAATGAGATGACTGAAACAATCTCATATTTATGAATAGCATTTCTTTTTATACTATATTATTAAAAAAAACTACTTTATAATTAGCAAAAATGTAAAAGTTATACTAGATAGTTCACTCCACTTTTTTATTGAACCGCTACTTATATAGTTTCTCTGAAAGATCTGGAAGATGTCATAACAGTTGATTTAAAAAAATGTAGTATCTGGGCCAATTCCTGGCCTAGATACTACATTGTACAAAGCAGAAATCGTCATCCGTCATGAAAAGTTGTTTGGTACGAGTACAATGAGGCATCATCGCTCTCGATACGGCGGTGACCGCGACCACCCACTCGATATATTAAAATGATAACACGGTAAATAGTAACGGAAACCGCGCGTGAAATCAGACGAGGCCGTGACGACGCCGTGACGACGGCGTGACGAGGCGTGACGCGGCAGCTTAGCGACGGGTAATCAGGGAGCGTTGCGGGAACGGTAAGCAGTTTGTAGGAGCGCAGCGAACAATATACTGCAACCTATGCATGCCTGCCTACTCGCCTAGCTCTTGAATATTACATACTGCTTCATTCTACTGCAAGATGTATTATTTATTATGTCGGACATCTACTACTACAACTACACAATTCACTCGTCTTCTTTTCGTACATAGACGCTACTGCGTTTAAAAAACAGCTTATTACTATAGTCGAGATGAATTCTCTTGTTCCTAGCGTTTGTCCCGGCTCATTGGAGCCGCTTGGCAACTAATCCCGAGAATCGGCGTAGGCACTAATTTTTACAAAAGCGACTGCCATCCGACCGTTCAACCCAGAGGGGAACCTAGGCCTTATTGGGATTAGACCTAGTAAGTAGTTTCATCACATCTGCTAAATATCAAATGATATATCCTACATAGGTACGTAAGTTCCGAACTCTTGGTACGAGTATAACGAGCCGGGGTTTGAATTTGAACCTGCGACCTCCGGATTAAAAGTCGCACGCTCTTACCGCTAGGCTACCAACGCTTTTTTTATAGCCAAGAAGAATAAATAATACTATATGCGTGAATATTCCCACCTTTTATTGCTCTCACTAACTAACTCACAATAATATACATAGATATTGTATAGGTACAGGAAACGTACATGGACATAGTATGCGGAAACGGAAACTGGAGTCGAAAGTCCGTGTCGTTCCGTAACAGTCTCGAGCCTTTCACGTGACTGAAATTTGTGTCTAGATCTAATCGAGAAGAAGCATTGTTTGCACTGCGAGTAGGACTGGCTGGCGCAGGAATACGGCAGCGACTGGTACTGTCAGCATCAAACGTAGCGGATCAAACAAGGATTTAAAAGTTACTACCATTCTGTTACAGCTTATCAAACAGTGATGGTTCAATATGTAGAACAATGAATTACGACTGTAAAATATATAGTTTTGAACGTGAATTTTAGAGATTTTTCTATATTTGGAAACGTTATCCCTATTGAATGAATACTTCATGTTCTTTCAGTAAATTAAGGTGTTGAAGAATTGAAAACAAGACAGAATCTGATAGTATAGTATGATGATAGTAGGTATGATATAAAAAAATTGACTCCTAATTAGTAAAAACTATTAAATTACCGAAAAGTTTTTAAAACCCCCTACGCTATATGCCAAAAACATAATATGCCTAAAATTCCATAAATAATTTTGTAAAAGAGCTGCTACTCTTCAGAGTGCTGGGTAGATAACTATGAAACATAGCTAGGAACCGCTCAAATCGGCCCATCCGTTTGAGAGCGACGGTGCCACAGACAGACAGATATCGGCTTCAAACATATAACGCCCCTCTTTGTCGTCGGAGCTCAATAAACATACTAAACACAAACATAATATGCAGGTATATGTAGGTACCTACCTACATAGAAGAGTGTTTGGTCGTGTGTCCGCTCTCACGAGCGCATGCTCGCAGCAAATTACTTGCATGTATATGTAGGTACCTACATAGAAGAGTGTTTGGTCGTGTGTCCGCTGTCAGGAGCGCATGCTCGCAGCACATTACTTGCAGGTATATGTAGGTACCTACATAGAAGAGTGTTTGGTCGTGTGTCCGCTCTCAAGAGCGCATGCTCGCAGCACATTACTTGCAGGTATATGTAGGTACCTACATAGAAGAGTGTTTGGTCGTGTGTCCGCTCTCACGAGCGCATGCTCGCAGCACATTACTTGCAGGTATATGTAGGTACCTACATAGAAGAGTGTTTGGTCGTGTGTCCGCTCTCACGAGCGCATGCTCGCAGCACATTACTCATTAACTTTTGACTGTTTGTTAATCTAACTGCTAATAACATTATAACTTAATCTGTTGCGGGCGCGGAAGCGACTCGTCCAAGTTCTACGAAATATTACTTGAAATAAAATGCTTTCATTTCATTATATGAAATATTACACCGAGTTAGTATTTACGCGTGCTTACTTTGGCAAATATTTTTATTACTGTTATTAAAATACACCCCTCACAAGATTGTCATGGCGTGATAACATTATGTTTTTTGTGGCGCATGATATCATAATTATACTTCCGGGATTCTGGCAGATATTTGAAGTATTTAGATGGCAAGTACATACATGTACAAAAAGTTTTTTTTTGTGATACTAATTAAGTAACGTAATTAGTATCACAAAAAAAAAACTTTTTTCATGCAACACGTCGACAGCCCGAAGAATTTTTATACACCGTTGGTGGCAAGCAAGTGGTATAAAAAAACATATACGGACCCGCCAGTTAGAAAGCGCTGTAAAGGAAATTATAATATGCAATGTTTCAATGTTGTCTTTATTCTTCGTAGACTTATGAAGGACATTAATCCAAACGTGCGAATTTGAATTAGTCTTCGTGGGGACCAAAGTGTTTCTATGGTTTATGCAGTGTATATTTGCACTCGGCGATTTCCCTGCACCTGCTGTACTTCGCCGTGTAATTTCTTTTTTATTAAATTATACTATCGCCTTTCCCTATTCCGCCGACACTAACCCGTGAGCCACGCCGCGCGCGCGCACTTCTCCTATTCATGAAGCTTCTTTGACTTTACTATACGCGACCATGTACAAATCTAATCTAATCTAGCAATATACACAGTTATCACGAATCTAGGGCTCAAGTTACGTTAGGAAGTAAAACATAACTAAGAGTAAAAAGTTTAGAGAATAAGTCTCGCGCGGCGCGAGACGGCCGAGCGACTTGTTCACACGCCCTGCTGAACTCTGCGCCATGCATTCATTTCTCATTTTGATGAAACGCTTTTCATATTATATTGATCACTGCTTACGGATTCCAGAATTCTAGTGTACACAAACATTACTTCATGTTTCAAAACAAAATGATCGAATCATTAATTTAACGATGCCAGCAGAAGGGATGTATCATTATTTTCCCGCGCGCGCGGTCTAGCAGCGTGCTCTATTGTTCCCGTTCAATTAAGTATCGACGACGTAATTGCTCTGGATCGCTATCAGTCGATCGCGGAACAAATTGAGCGCAAAATCGGTGCACGGACAATGGCGTCCAATCGCGCGCCTTCCCGCCCCGCGTGTCCAGCGCCCCGCTTCCCGCGCCGCGGACGCCCGCGCGCGCCGCACGCGCCGCCGCACACAATGCTGAAACCTGAAACGGGCGCTGCCTCCTCGCTGGATGCCGCATTCGACGCGGCTCCAACCACCTAACACAATGCAATTGCGATGGCCGCCGCCGGAGGGTGGGCCCCTGCGCTGCGCCATTACAATTTTGGCCGCAAAACGACAAAAATTCCCTTCGTGGAAAGTTACAGCGGCGTGCTGAAAAGTAAGGCGAGAATTTCGCCACCCTCGCGGCCGCCGCCATTGGTGCATCTACAATAACCTCAGCCGATACTTAAAAAAGGAACTTGGTTTATTATGTGACAATAAAACCTCGAGTCAACGTTCCCGAAACCATTCAAACGAGAATAAAACGTCACGAGCGCGTCGCGCACACGAATAAGCTTTAATTTAATCGTAAAAGTAAAATCGATTCGGAGACAATAGAGCTATTAGATCGGAGTAAAGTTTATCGGGGGACAAAAGGGCTACTGTGCGATAGGAGACAATGGGATAGGGCAAGGGCAATTAACCGGGTGGGGGAGGCCACCCGGGCGACAACATAATTGCCGCTATCGGGGCGCGAGCGCGGGGCTCGACCTGCGCCCGCGCACTAACGGTGGGGTTAAGTTTAAATGAACCGTCTTCGATGAACGGCATCGCGGCGATGGTGGGCGGAGGAATTGCAGACCGCCTTCTTCGGATACCTGTGAGCTTTGAAACTTTGATCCCGTCTGATCCTTGGTAATTTATCAATGTTGAACCGCTTAATGTTTGTAACTATACACATACAGTACAGATTAGGTGTTCCAATAAAACAAAACTTTGTTTTATAGATTAAGCTTCATTTGGAACATAAAGTGATAAAAAAAAACGAAAACGAAAGCAAAGCAATAAACGAAACGAAATGAATAAATCTAAAATGGAAACAAACAGTGCAAAACTATAATTTTTTTTGTAGCGCGCCAGCGACGTCGTGAAGCACGAGCGCCGAGAACTTCATATTGTCGCGTAGCGGCGGCGGCGGCGATGGCGCGGGCGGCTCCTCCTGTGTGTACAAGCTGTCTTCATTTACTCCTGTTCTGATCCACTGCTCAGCAGTCAAAAAACTTAATCGATACATTATGATTACAGGTTACATTTATGACGTGTACCTTCAAGAAAAAATAACCGGTCAAATGCGAGTCGGACTTGCGCACGAAGGGTTTCGTAACATTACGCAAGAAACGGCAAAAAAGTCTCGATACGTATCGTTGTTTAAAGGTAAAATATTAACATAACTTTTGAGCTATCCGTCGCTAGTCGTTACCGTTAGTAGTCGTGCCGTTAATAGTCCTTATTTTTGTTGTTGTTTTGATGTAACATACTTATAAAGTATTCACAGTAACACGATTTACACCCGAAAATGCAACACGGGGAGGGGTTATTCTTAATTAAAAGTAGTACTTTATTATTCGTTTTTACTTTAAGTAAAGAAAAATAGAAAAGAAAAGTTTTAGTCGCGTGAAACTTATCCTATTTATGCATTTCATTTTGCGCAGGTAATAAGCGGTTGCATTTAAAAAAATACAACACTATCATTTATCGGAAGATACCCTCGGATTCTGACATTATAAAAACTTTCTACTATACTTAGCTGGGCATTTACTAATATTAGTAAAGCTTTTCATTCATAGATGGCGCTAGCGGTTCTCATTTAATCATACGTTCATTTAATTGAATTAAATCCTACCTCCACTCTTAATTTTCTATTTTCCTTATGCTCTTAACTTTTACATGAAATATAACCTACTTACTTTTATCAAAAACATGTTTCGTCTCTTTGACCTTATTTCGATCTATGTGCACGACTGTCACGCAACCTAGCGTCCGATAGTCTAGGGGAAAACGTCAATGCACTACATGTTATAAAACTACTCCAAAACTAAAAAGTACTGAACGGATTTTCATACGACTTAGATCTATCAATAGAGTGATTCTTGGGGAAGGTTTAGGTTTATAACTTGTTAAGGTTTTGTGTAAATTGGTTGAAATATAACGATGTTGTCGGAAAAAATCACGCTGACTAGGAGTTTTAATCGAAAACGCTGCCTAATCTGTTTGAGCTATAACCACTCAACGTGCTTGATATTTTTCAGTGACTTCTATTATTATAATAAAATAAGGGTGACAGCTGGTAACTACAGTTGCCAAAAGCACGTGAGTGGATAACAACACAATGTATGGTGGGGTTGTCTCTCTTTCATGGGTCTACAAAAAAGTCCGCGATGTTGAATGTCGGTCGCCGTACAATTTCCGTGCCCGTGGGGTCATTTTTGAGCTCGATTCAGACTTCTATAGTTATTCTAGTTAGTTCGTTGGGTATATACCCACCGATACCGGTTTATTAAGAAGAGCTTTATAGGACCAGCTTTAAATATTAGTATAAGTACTTGCCATAAATCAATAGCTATGCATGAATGGCGCAGCGAACCGATCATACATTGTGTTATGATTGTAAAAATAAAGTCGCGTGGAGCACAGAGGGAAGGGCGCAGGGTGCCCTATAATAACAGCCATCTGCTCAGTAACAATGTTAATGGCAACTCGTTGTAATAAATACAAACTGCTAGGTATCATTGCTGGTATTCTGAATTATAGGGAAATACTACGGAATATAACCACTAGAATAAAAAAATACTTTAATTTATAACAATACGCTATAAAGCAGTAATCTCATTAAATACACAACCGTAAATATAAGTTTACTCTGTATCATTCTTATACCATAATACCACTGTAAATTAAAAAGCTTGTTTTTATTGACTCCTTCTGGACCGATATCACTATATGTAGGTACTGGACGAAACTTGTAGAGTTATTGAAGGAATACATTTGTAAAAAAACATGTATAATAAACCCGATGCAAAATAGGACACTTACTCGATTCATATTTTACATTATTTATCAGATAAAGTGATTTCTCCGGTGGTCCCCGCACGGAGCTTGAACACCTGCTGCCTGCCTCGCTTATGAACAAACTAGCTTCTGCCCGCAACTTTGTCAGCGTGGAATGATGATGATTGATTAAAACTTCCCCGGGCCTCAAACTATCACCATCAGTCGGCTCAGTGGTTTGAGCATGAATACATAGACAGGTAACAGACAGACAAACAAACAGAGTTTTATAATATTAATAGGAATCCCGAGCTAAGAAGGTAAGTCACCATAACAGACCAATAGTTATTTAAGATCCAGTTTGTCCCAATGACCACACAGGAGCACAGGATTCTCATTACGCATTAATACGACGACCAGCAATTACTCCGACCTGTTTAATTACTTTTTACAGCTTCTTCTTAATTGAACTAATTCGACGAGATACGAGACCCCACATGGTGGTATCGACAAAATGAATGATACAAAACATTGAATATTTTGTGACAATATTTGTTACTACGTGTAAATGTAGGTACCATACTTAAGTACGAATATGAATGCACTTCGCTGCGCGTGGCACATATATCTGCCGCTCTATCAGTACGGAACATATCGCTACATGTCATTGCAATATCAATAAGATAAATGATTTTTATTTTTCAATCATTTATGGAATCTACTATACGGGAGTACCACCCAGGGAGTCTCATGCTCACTGCCTTTTTAGGTATACGTTTTTTTTTAATAGTCCGGGGATAAAAAAGATAGATCTGAAATAGTAATATTTTTTTTGCTAGTCGAAGTTGAAAACAGTAGGAGAATATTCTCCAGCAAATGTAATAGAGTCATACCAAGATAAGTTGGCAGCCACAGTGCAAATGTTATTTTAAACTAAAAATAAAGCACAAAATATTACTTTGCTAATCCGCGAAAAGATAACTCATTCCGTCACATCTCCTGAGGATGTCTCGTAGAGTTTTGTACTTTCGGTGGTGGATTGCTATATATTTATTTGCGTATTTATTTGTGCGGGTAGAGGGTGGAAACATTACTTGCATATAAAAATACGCAAGTAAGTATAACGGGTTAGCACTGATTGATTAAATAGCACGTTGTCTTTTCGCGGATTAGCAAAGTAATATTTTGTGTTTTAATTAATATGGATTCCCGCAAAATAATGCCTGATTCTATTCGTTGTTATTTTAAACGTCAAACTTCTATGGAATTATGATGGTTACTTAACACTTGCACTGTCGAGGCTATCAAAATTGCTGCCAACTTATCTTGATACGACCCTACTCATTTTGGCCAACCTCTCAGAGTAACTCTTGTAATTAAAGCCAACAAAACAAAAATCCCTGCCATCAGCATTTTTCAACCAAGATCTAAGATAAGAAAAAAATCTTCACCGATGTGTTCGGCTCATGTTGTTCCTGATGTCGTCGTGTTGCGTCGGCGCGGCGTGCGTGCATGTCGCGACGTGTTTCAATTAGGGCCGACACAGACAGGGGGCAGGGGGGCACTATCGCCTCCATCGCCGTAGCGGGACTCGCGTTAATCACGGCCCGACATGTGGGCAATTAAAGGCGGAAACACACTTGAAACGCGACTCGACGCAATGTCTCATTCGATGTGCACCATTAATATTAACCCTAAACTTGGCAGTGTGCATTGAGAGACCAATTCGAACGTGCACTGACATCAAACCGATAAGATAAGATAAGATATCATTTATTGCATAATTATAGGTGTACAGGTTATAATAGATATTTTGGTAGTGTCGCTATAATTTGCCTGTCAGGCGTACAATGTAATTTTACTTAAATCTAGATGAACTATTTACAATGTTTGTATTTACAATGTTTGTATTTGCCATATTTTTCCTTTTCAGCTATGTTTTACATAAAAAGGAAACATAAGGCAATCGCTTTTCATATTACTAAGCTGTAGAGAAATCTATATTGAAACAGTCATTCACATAGATATTTCAACAATATTGGAATTATATCAGCTGTCATTCACCGATATTGGAATCATATCAGTTGCATTGTGTATGTTGGAATTAGAACTTCCAAGATATGAACTGAGTTATAATTCCAAGCAGCTTCATACCTAACCTGGAAAGTGAGCCAGATTTAACTTGCAAGATTAGACCCGTACAAACATACAATTTAGATACATACATCACCATCATCTTCCTCGCATTGTCCTGGCATTTTGCCACGGCTAATGGGAACCTTGGGTCCGCCTGACAATTAATCCCCAGAATTGGCGTAGACACTAGTTTTACGAAAGTAAGTTACTAGGCTTAGTTTTTTTTTTTTTAATTAGTCCGGTTTCCTCACGACGTTTTCCTTCACCGAAAAGCGACTGGGAAATATCAAACGATATTTCGTACATAATTCCAAAAGTACAGGCCGGGGTTTGAACCCGCGACCTCCGGATTGAAAGTCGCACGTTCTTACCGCTAGGCCACCAGCGCATACAATTTAGATACATGCATTGCAAGTTAAATAAAAGCTTGTAAAACATTGACTTGTCGACTTGATACGAACAACGTGCAAGTTTCATCAGAGCATAAACCAGCCCGTTTACAGCGTCGTAAAGATATTCAGCAAAAAGCCCCGCTATTACATACGAGTACGCCAATTTGTCCGAGATATCGCCCATCAAACTGTTACTGTAACGCGGGAACACGAGCTGAGCTGTACGTGTATTATGTAATCGGCATCATGTGTGTTTACAACTGTCTAGAGCTTTTATTATTACAGAATGATTATATTACCTACATCGATTCTACTAGCAATAGTTAGGAAATATTTTGTGTCTGATCATGATCAACCTAGCCCCAAACTAAGCAAAGCTTGTATTATGGGTACTCGTACTAGGCGACTTATATCGATAGATACATAAATATGTAACATCCATAACTCAGGAACAAAATATTCGCGATAAACACACAAATAAATGCCGTTACCGGGATTCGAACTCTGGACTTCCTGTCTCGTATAGGCAGGGTCGCTCCAAACTAAACTAGGAGGCCATTATAATTACTCTAGAGCTATTTAAAATACTTTATTCTTTGGATGAGCTCATTAAATCTACTGTGGGTAAAAACCTGACCGGTCAACAAAGTTGAAGAGAGGCTATCAAATCTTTATTTCTGTGGCTAAATATAACTTATAATTAAAGCAAGAAATATTTCTTTGTTAATCCGCGAGAAAATAACGTGCTATGCTTATTTATATGCAATTAAGGTTTCCACACCCCCCCCCCCCCCTCACCGCAAAAAAATACGCAATTTTGCGGTGGGAGGGTGAAAACATTAATTGATGATTGACTAGCACGTTATTTTCTCGCGGATTAGCAAAGTAATATTTCTAGCTTTAATTCACTACTTGTACTTTTTTTTATTGTGCAATAAAGGTTAAATAAATAAATAAAACAACATAAACATAAGCGCAATTCACCATTTTGGTAGCATGCAAAAATAAATATCACCTTATAAGTTGTAGCTCTGTCTGGCATTTATATACTGGATAAAAAAAAGTGTACCTACGTTATTTATACCACCGCATTTTTACTAAACGTTCTAGGCATTATCATGAAAATGCTTTTGAAATTACGAATTCCATTCCATCTAAATACATAAAATGTGTGGCGGGGCCCCGGAAGCCTGCGCAGGCGTCTGCAGCCATCTTGTAATTGCGTTATCACGTGCACAAAAACCGAAATGTCAACTATTCGCACCTAACATGACATGACAATCCTTATTAGGGGTGTCTTTTAATAGCAGTAATTAAAATGTTTGTTAAAGCACTCTTTGAGCCGGGTATTGTTTAAGGATTAACCGCAGCTGCGGCTGCGCGTGCGCGGCGGTGGGGAGGCGGGGGGAGGGGTCATTGTGGTCGCGGTTAATTGTCGGACACTTGTCGCTTCCCAGAGCAGACTGGCACAAGTGTAGCGAGCTAAGGATCGCCGTCCACTTGTAGTGGTCGCTTTTAGTAGGGTTCCGTAATCCACTAGGAACCCTTATAGTTTCGCCATGTCCGTCCGTCTGTCCATCCACGGCTTTGCTGCGTGATTGTTAGTTCTAGAAAGCTGCAATGTGGCATGGATACATAAATCATGCATGGCACAGAACGGCAAAATAAGATGAAGGAAAAGGCCGTAAGGGCTTTTTCCCCCTTGGAAACGGGTTGAAGTTTGTATGTAAAAATAGCAAAATCGCAAATACGTATTTCAGGATTTTTGATAGTAAATCACCCCCAATCCTTTCAATTAAGGAATGGAAAATTGTCATAAGCAACTTACAAAAAGAAGTGAAGTCCTACCAAAAACAATTTTATGAAAAATTTTGTCAAGAAAATGTTGTCAAAAATGTTTTAGATGGGATCTTTTTGGCAGTATAATATAAGCCTTGTGGTTTCGTCTTGGCAACATATTACATGAAAGTGTTTGTGGTGGAATTTCACTTCTCATTGTAAGTTTCTTATGACAATCTTCCATCCCTTAATTTAAAGGGTGGGGATGATATGCTAAAAAAACCTGAACCACGTATTTTATTATTATACAAGGCGTCTCTGTATACATTTTCAGACCACTAGTATCAAATTTGCGGAAGTTTCATACAAAATTTTATCTCCTATCTCCACTTTGTGTTCAATAAGTCCACTATTGACATCATATCCCGAGAATTTTGTTCATCTGGGATAATCCAAACCCAAGTTGTGAGGGTGCCCCTGCGCTTTTCATATATTCATATAAAGGACATGCCCTAATTTATATATTTGTAAACACTGATAGTTTAACAAGTTCAAAGTCATAATTAATTGCACCTGCCTTAAAATGATGTTCATTTTAATTATAATTTGTGTTCTCTTTGTATTCTCCTTTTCAATATGTGGTGTACAATGAAGAATATTTATTATTATTTCCTTTATTTATCTTTTTTCTCTTAGGCTAGGATTTTTACAATATGTATATGAAAGTAAAATATAAAAACACAACACAATACAAAAGATACAATATACATTATAAAAAACCTAACCTACGGTGGCGCCAGCAGCGGGGCAGGCTGCCGGTGGTCAGGGCCGCAGAGAGAGGGTAACGCGCCGTGTCCAAGATCACCGCCTTCTGCATCTGACCCTTGATCCAACCACCTAGCGAGAGTCTCTCAAGGTTTTGTTCGAGACTCTTCGCTATCAGATCGTTCGCTGAAACGACTATCGGGACAATGATCGTCGAATCAACATCCCATATGGCGATTATCTCGTGAGCCAAGTCTAGGTACTACCTGGACTTGTCCTTCTCGGCTTTCACGAGATCTCATCTTGGGGGATGGTGATGTGGACGAGCACGGCCCGGCGTTGCGATCGATCTATTACCACGATGTCAGGCTTATTGGCTACAATGAGCGTGGCACGACCATTTTCAAGAACTGGCGCAGGTTGTACGGTACTTCGCGGTTCACAAGGCCGTATAGAAGAGTAAATTGCTGGTGAATAATCCTGGCTACGAGATTATGTCTGTGCAAGTACTCGCCGTTAGCAAACTGAGTGACTCTCCGGGACGGCGGCATGCCCCTGTAGCACCTTACTCTCCCATGCCGCCTTGTGTTCCGCAGTACATACTTAGTACCACAGGTTTGCGCCAGTTCTCGTTTGCCAAGGGGAGCTGCGTGAGGTTCCTATCTACTGCCACCACATCACGATGCATCCCACACTCGTTGTTAAGGAAATAATTCGTGAGAAGTGAGTAGTGGCACCGTATTTAGCCGATATATTTAACGCTTGTGTTAGAGAAAGTGTATTTTCCGATCTGATGAAGTACAGTAAGGTCATTCCTCTATTTAAAGCGGGTAGCAAAGATCACCTTGGAAGTTTTAGACCTATTTCAATACTTCCTGTTCTCAGTAAAGTGTTTGAAAAAATTGTATTAAACCAATTGCTTCGACATTTCAACTCGAATGAACTATTTCAAGATCAGCAATTTGGTTTTACAAGAGGTCGTTCGACGACTGATGCCGCCTCTATACTAATCAAGCACATAGACGACGCCTGGGAACACTCGCTAGATGCTATAGGTGTCTTCTGCGATCTGTCCAAAGCATTTGATTGCGTGGAGCATGATACACTTCTACACAAGCTGACGCACTATGGTCTGTCAACGGAAGCTCTAAGCCTTGTTAAGTCTTACTTAAACCAAAGAACCCAGAAAGTGGTTGTAAATGGAACAGAGTCTACTCGAATGACTGTAAAGCTCGGAGTTCCACAGGGTTAAATTTTGGGACCTTTTCTCTTCCTTGTATATATAAATGATCTGCCGAACCTTGTAAAACATAAATGTGAGATAGTCTTATTTGCTGATGACACCTCACTAATTTTCAAAGTTGACAGGAAACTGAGTGATTATAGCCATGTCAATGAAACTTTGGAAAAGGTAACAGAATGGTTCACAGCAAATAACTTACTTCTTAATGCGAAAAAGACGAAATGTGTCAAATTTTCGCTGCCGAATGTAAGAAAATCTGAAACTATCATCACATTAAATGGCGAAGCGCTGGACCTTGTCGAGAATACGGTTTTTCTGGGCCTTACTTTAGATTGTAACCTGCAATGGGCCCCTCACATATCTGCCCTGGCGAAAAGGCTGAGCTCTGCCGCGTATGCAGTAAGAAGAATCAGGCAGTTCACTGACGTGGAGACAGCTCGCCTAGTTTACTCAAGTTACTTTCACAGTATTATGTCTTATGGCATACTGGCGTGGGGCAAAGCAGCTGACATAGAAACCATCTTCGTTCTTCAGAAGAGAGCAATCAGATCTATTTATAACATGGCTTCTCGTGACTCACTGAAGGAACGATTTAAGCAAATAGATATTCTCACAGTAGCTTCACAATACATACTAGATGTGATAATGTATACGCATAAGAATAAAAAGTCCTTTAAGAAACTGTCTGATATCCATAGTTATAATACACAAAATAAACATAAGTTAGTAGTCTCCAAGTTTCGTCTACAGAAAGTTAGAAAATCGTTCATAGGAAACTGTGTAACATTTTATAACAAAGTACCCTTAGAGGCATGGAACCTGCCTTATACTACATTCAAGAAATACGTCAAAAATGCACTCCTCAAATAGGGATACTATAAAATAGATGACTACTTGGGAGACAAGGAACCATGGCCAAGTATCCAGTCTCAAAAGCTGTAATAGTTTTGCTTGCAGTGTCCCGGAGAGGCATAGGGCGCTGTTGTTTCTAGCTGTTCAACCTTATGTATTTATTGTTTGTTATGTTTAGTTATTTTGATGATGACATTGACTTATTAGATACATAGGAGTTATGTAATTGTTAATGTATTAACCGTGGAGACTATACGTCTCTGTAATATTGTATAATATTCTTGACTTGGTACATACTAGTTATGTATTCTGTAGCATTAGTTTATGAGACTGCTAGTTTAACAGTCCAGACGCGGTTTATTTATTTAGTATAAATTTTATTTTGACACTTGGAGAGACTTTACACCTCCAAATCTTATTAGTATTAGTACTCTGACATTGAGGACCTTTTACATCTCCAGATTTAATGTATTTTTAACCATAGAGACTATACATCTCTATTGTATTGTAGTAATTATTTATTTTAAGATTATTATAATGTAATGTTTACCCAGGTATTGGCTGTTGTATTTATAAATGTTGTTATGTATTTTTCATGTCACTATATGATGTTACTATAATGTTTTACTGACTTGTAAAAGAGCCCTTGAGGCCTACTAGAAGAATAAATTTATGAATTTTGAATTTTTGAATTTTTTGAGATTGCACACCTCGCGCTTGTGGAAATCTTTGGCGTTTAGGAAGCCTCGGCCTCCACACTTCCGTGGGATGTACAATCTCATAAATGACGAGCGTGGGTGTAGCATACGGTGTGTGGTGAGCAGTAGTCCGACCCTCCGATCCAGGGCGTCCAGCTCGGTCTAAGTCCACCTTAGCATGCCAAAGGAGTATACGTGCTCATCACACAAATAAATGTCCTTACCGGGATTTGAACCAAAACCATCGACTTCATAGGCAGGGTCACTAGCCACTAGGCTAGAACGGTCGTATATTAGCAGAAAGCATATAATATAAATAGTTCACTCACTGGACGTGTGCCCTAAAACGCCCTAGGCCCGCGCTACCCTCGGGACACTCGCCCTAATGACCTATTTGTACCGACTCTCCCCTCTCGCCGGACAATGCGCCGCCCTTCTAATTCATCCTCCATACAACAATACGGTTAATTTATTCAAGACACTTCACATTCGTTTGTAATCGTGTTTGCATACCGACGACAGTTGGCCCGCGTGACCTCACGCTGTTACGAATAAATCATTCCGTGCTACAATATATTTATTTCTAAAGTGTTTTTAATAAGGCCCTGTCAATTAAAATCTGGTAAAAGCGAGAAGCCTTCTCTTTAAAAAGTCTCATCTCCATACGAACTGAAGTAACCTACGACTTTGTGGACCGTGGTCGCGCGCACATCCCGTGCTGGCTATCGATCACCCCCCCTCCCCCGCACCTCCACGGCCCGCGCACGCGCAAGCGTGATGTTAATTAAAGATAGGTGGCGGCGATGAGAGATACAGTCGACAGGACTTTCAAATTCGTTGCTGACAATCGCTGATATTTATTTCAAGATAGCACTATCTCGCCTAACGAGGACGCGGTGATGATTACCGAGCTCGAGCGCCAGCGGAGCCGAAAGCTCTCACGTTGTTTTGGGAACCTTTTATTAGCCGTGACATTTAGACCAGTTCCGCTTGCACAAGCCTGGCCTAGGCCGGCTAAAGCTGCGTGTAGATGCCAATCAAACTTTCAATTGTGAAAACAACAAAAGCGGGCAATTATTGGCGCATCCGTACATGGTGCCGGCGCGTTGTACCGCGGCTGGTATTTGAACACCGCGCTGATCGTCACGCCGGTTGCGACACGGCGGCCGCCTCAGAACAAACATCCACAAGCACCTAAATATTTACACTCACTTTCACTAGATCTCTTCTCTTCACCCTGTCATGTGGACGTCTACTATGGTTTCTAAATACTCTTCTTGGAAGAAATGCGCGGCTGTTTCTCCACATACTGACTTGAACGCAAACAAGCATACATTCGACAAAATACGTACATACTCCGTGTCATTGTAAATTAAACGTAGGAGAATGAGTCGGGGAATGCTCGCTGCGGGGGGTGGCGGGCGCGGGCCGCGGGCGGGGGCGGCAATCATGTAATTATATCATTCCCGCGCGGGCAGATCAAGCGCAGTTCGCAATAAGATTTATCATCGGTTTCTTCTAACCGTGGGGACGATTTATCTTGGAGCAGATAGCCGGATCGTGCGCCCCCTCCCGCGCCTCGTGATCCAAACATTAACTTAATTAAACTAATTAATGGGATTAAAGAAGGGTCCGCGCGATGTCTATCGGCGTGCGCGCCCGTCGCATTCATATCTGTCACCAATCCTAAACAAGATTATCGATTCGGCTTATCGTCTATCGGCTCTGACATTTGGTGACATCGATCATGAGCCGACGAGTTAATTCCGTGGCTGGGAACGTCTGCGTCGCGTCGCGTCGTGTCCCGCGCGGAAAGGTCAGCCGATGGCGCGATAGCCCGCGATGCGCGCGATACGTGCGATGCGATATCGCAAGTATTTATTACAGCCCGTTCTAATTATGCTCCCGCGTCCCGACACGCCTAGATCCAGAGATCTAGAACTGCGCCCTTTCGAGGATACATTAACATAACTTATGGACTCCTTAAGCTCTTCCAGGAACCATGTTTGGATTGATAACTAAGGTTATAACTTCGAAAGTACTTTCGGCCCGATTCGAAGAATGAGATACGATAACGATAAGTTCTGGTTTAGATAATTTCTTATTTAGATATCGTTTGTATGTCGTATAATTGACAGATGCGGGTCGATTCGGGCAACCAATGTCACTTTGACGTTAGAAATATCGTAGATAGATCTTACTGGGATCTCAGCAGAATCGAAATAAACGTCAATTTTGACATGTCGTTTAGTTATCGATCTTTTAAAGATCTTAAACGTGTCTTAATCATTGTTCGAATCGGGCCGATTGTCAATACATTCACATCGCGCGCGCGTCGCAATTAAGATACGAGCACATAAAAATCTTCATATTTCTATCTTATTACAGAATCTCGTATCTTATTAGTGGCGTTGCGTGGCGTCATCAATTAGAACATTTCGTAATGCTATAGCACATTAATCACCGATAAGTAAATAATCAGATCTGGTGAGTTGGTGACAGCCGCTCGCGTGTGGACGCGCTTCGTTAACCACACGCGACGCGACGCGATGAAGCGACAAATAACCAACACATTACTACACATGTAATAATCACGATTTATATTCTGATTACACACATGACTAATGCGTATTTATGTTAGGCCTAATGAGTACGCGGTATACCGCCATAATCCGCCCGTTATGACGGTGGAATTTTACATTAAATATGAAACTACATCAAGCTTTGGCCGTGCCTATCTAATTAAAAATGTTGCAATGCTTGCAATCGTCGTTACTAGAAGCTTTCATGTCAAATCAACGTAATATCGAGCTATTAACTAAGTTTTTGCGCCAGTTATTAATATTAATTTTCTAATAAGTACATAAATAGTTACCTTTAATCAGCGACGATGTTGGTTATGGTAGGAAAGTGTGTTCATATTCCGCCGGGATTCCTGCGCACGCTCTCTCCTGTGGCGGAATGCTGCGGCCACCCGGAACCGATCTGCGAAAATACCTCGTTATTTGCGATTGGTAGCGGTAAGTGCACGAGGAGTAGATACTTACTAGCTCCTATCGCTTTTCAGGGTTCCTGAATCGCAAAAATAACTGACCACTTGTAAAACCGAAGTAAATGCCGAAAACCATACAGTACTATATTTTAAATTGTGTGCTCAACAATCGTTTTTGCGAATGTTCTATATTTTAAATTGTGTGCTCAACAATTGTTTTTGCGAATGTTCACGATATGGTTCCGTTGCTGTTACCATGCGGATCAGATGTCCTCAAGATACACGTTACAGAGATCGCGGCGGGTCACCCGTCTCCCGCACAGCCCAGTCGCACAATTTATTCAATAATTAGTATGGCTCGAAAATTGCGGGTAGTTCTGTTGTGCAGCCGTTTCCCAGCGACGCTAATCGGTCGGCATGTCGTCGCGACTTCAGCCGTGTTATTCACTTCGGATTCATTTCCACTGAAATGAAAGTACTTACCATTAGTGTTTCCTGTCCGGGCATCCAATCCTTGCGCTTAAGTTTAGTTTAGGAGTCCTGACTGTGAGAGGTATCATTTCATTTGTGTTAAAAAATTCTACTGAAGCATACACGAAGCATTTTTTCAATGCTATTTATTTTTAAAATATCGATGTTGATCATTGAACATAAGGGTCACCAATAAAGTCAGTTTTTTCAACGGCTTCGGATAACTGCGGTAAGTCGGTAACGCAGCTGCTAAATAACCATCCTATAACTGCCATGTTTTGACAGGTTTGTCAACATGACAACAACGTATTTTTGCATTTTTATTTACAGACATATCACAAACTCGCTACGATGCCTTCAAAATCCTTAAATAATAGCCAACATTACGATAAGTTTTACATGACATGACTAACCATACAAAAAATGTGTATATATTTATTTTTGAAATTTCATGTCATAAATACAACATGTCAAAGAGAGTCGTCACATGAAATACAAAACGTACTTATCACAGCGATTTAGCTGATTTGAGGCGACCCCGCTGTCACGTTAAAATGTGTGTTAGTCATAACAGTGTGTAAGCAAATCATTTTAAACCGTCCTTTTTTTTAAAGATTTACAATAAATAATTAATAATAGAATGCAAAACAAATATGTTAATAAGTTTCAATTTCACTAAGTCATTGATTTGCATCGGTTCTGCGAGTATCGGAACGGCCATTCGAACGTCAAAGAAAAAAAAAGGGAAGTTAAAAAAAAAGAGAATAATAATTCGGGAGCGTTGGATTGTGAGGATTTTTAGATAACCATCGATGAAAAGAGGCAACTTTATGTTAAATATTCATATAATATAGTAGCGCATTTGTTAAATAACGACGGTGTTTGTATTGAGCTCCAACTACGGCTATTCCAGAGACTTAACCTTACAAGTGTTTGTATTACAAGGAAGGGTACCCAACTGTCCGACTCCGATTTGATTCATTTGTACCCTTCCTTGTTAGTGAGACGCAGGTGAAACTTAGCCAGAGCTAGTGTCAATGCAAAATAGGTGGATAGAGCTAAACGGCTAATTATCCCCTACGGTATGCACCAACTTGTTACATTAGAGTCTAGAGGTTTTAGGTGCATTTTTAAACAAAATTTGTTTAATTGCCTTCCGAATCTAGACTGAGTTCAAACCGTTGAAACTGAAATGTTCGTCTTATGAGAACATATTAATAGTAATATTGTATTACCTATTAGGTACTAATACTAACGAACGGCACACAAGCATGAGTTGAGTTGAGACTACATCAGCAGCTGCTTCGCTCAGGCAAGTACACCACCCGCCGCTTGTCTAGTAGCTCCTTTCCCGTCATCAATCGCTGGCTACTACTTACAAAACATGGATCTGAATCAAATCAAGTCATTTAAATTACAAATCCAATTTCCGCCATCAGTTATAGAAGCCCCCGGCGAAGCGGTACGCATGTGTGCGAAATGACATGTTCAGCGTGAGGCTTACGTGTGTGTGTGCGCCGTGAAATGACATGTTTAGTGTATCACCGACTGCGAGCCAATCAGTGCTTAATGGCTTCCTGCGCGGCTGGGAACTGCGCCGGCGCAGGACTATTCTGACACACTTTGCTCAAGTGGATGCGAAACGAGCGAGTACGTGTCTCGGCGAGTCATCGTCTAAATGAGCAATTACTGTGGTGTAGGGTGACACGCGCGGTTCCCACGGCCCCCTCCTCTCGCCTCGCCTACCGCGAATTAATCGCAGTTAATTCAGCGCCAGCGCAATGCTCTGTCTTATTCCCAAACTGTTCCCGAATAAGGAGTATTACCGTTTGACACCCAAATTAGTAATGACTGTTTGTGTTCAAGGGTCAATGATTAACTGGCATGGTACGCGCTAGGTGAGTGATAGCAGTGCGCGCGATCAATTAGCAACGTGTCAACGATCATCGCTCGCTGCTGACCCGGCTTCTACTCTGCTGGTGCTAAATTAATGTACGTAATGCGTTGATGAAATTGTGTCTGCTTATACACATTTTTTAACGTTTTGGGAGTGACAGGGTTTTTATTAGTAATTCAATACATAAGGATATAAATTTAGCATTATAGGAGTAGAGGCTCAATACTTATTTGATCTGAGCATAATTTCCTCTGTATCCGAACGGCTGCAGCGATAAATAACGTTCTTACTATTAGAAATTATAATTAGCATGACAAGCTACACGATATAGGTACTTTATTCAACACCGGAGTTAACAAATATTTAAAGAAATAATTCATTAATAAAATTCGTTCCGTGCGCGATGTTCGTGATAATATAAATATTGGTCGGAGATTTAGTGGCTTGAGCTTATGGTAATTGGCCGGAATAAATATGGGAACATGGAATCGGCTAACAAGTCCATTAATTAAGCCTATTCGCTGCTGCTGCCGTCGCCACACTCGCTACTCGCCGGGTCAGAGGTCAAACAAACTAAATACAAACTATAGTTACAAGTGTTATAACTGACAAACACTTCACATACACTACCCTGTGTATGATAAGAATGCGTCCTCGAATGTTGAAATAAATTAGTAGTTAGCAAAATCATTTTATGGAAAAGTTTCGCTTAAAAAACCTGGTATTTAAGTCAGTATATCGTATAAGCAATATTTTACTTGCCATGATTTCAGCTCGCGTCAGTTACGGTCCAAAGAAACGTAAATAATCAAACCGCTTATTTGTACCTGCGAATAACGGTAAATTGTTGTACCGAAACAAATTGAAGACATAACACCGTTGTTGCTACTTCTTAGTTTGTCGCCGGCCGGTGTCGTCTCCATTACCGCCAGCGAAGGCAGACGGCGGAATCGACTACAATTAGCACTGCAGCGACTGTCGCCGACGCGCGCCTTGCGCCCGCGCCGCGGTGCTACAATGTTGTTATTCATACTCATACTCATTTGCTCTACGGGTTTTAGACTGTGACTTATTTATAACAGGCTAATAATTGCCGTTAGATATACTGCCTATATTAAATGATGTAAGTAGGCAGGTACTCGCAAATAATTATAGACATACTTATTTTTGCGCTAAGATAAGAAAAGCGCTCGCGTTATACATTGGGTGGATTATGGGTATGAGGCGAGTCACTTTTACTTACTTCAAAGTAATAATTCAGTTGTCAACTCATAAAGGATCTATTTATTATTTAAAAACGGATGAGAAAGTTGCATTTTATTTACATGAGTGGCAAAGTAATGTACTGATGTAAATTTTGAGTTATTACCTCTGTTGGCTAGTAGAATTGACTTGTAATTTAAGTAATGATTTTTAATGATAAATATTTAATAACGTTCCGTTAGATTTGATTTGTAATATTTTACTTTCGTCGTATTGGTGATGTGGTGAAAAATGTTTATTCACTCGGAAACATAGTTTACGCAAAATTGTTTTTTTTTTCCCACGACGATGGCAATCAAGCATACAACCGCAGCCTATGAACGCCTGCAACTCCAGAGGTGTTACATGCGCGTTGCTGACCCTTTAAAAACCTGCACACTCCTTTACCCCAATTGTAGACCCCCGGGAAAACCTCGAAAGGGAGCTCATTCCACACCCGGAGCGTCCGCGGGAGGGAATTCCTCTTAAACCGCACAGTATTACTTACGCAACCATTTAGGTTCTAGGGTGTGAGGATGAACACCTTGCCGACGACGAGCGGTGCGGTGATAGAACGTGGCCGTTGGCATCATGTCAAACAATTATTCAGAGCCCCATTGTACAAGCGGTAGTACACACACGAGGAGGCAAAGTCTCTCATACCGCTTGTGAGTTTAGGATTGTTGACGATTTGTACAGCGCACCTTTGAACTGGTTGTGAGCCAAAGGGACCAAGCTGGCATCCAGGTGCTCCTCTCCAAATGTGACAACAGTTCTCCATATGGGGTCTGACTTGCGATTTAAATAGCAGAAGTTTTTTTTTTTAATACTACGTCGGTGGCAAACAAGCATACGGCCTACCTGATGGTAAGCAGTCTCCGTAGCCTATATACGCCTGCAACTCCAGAGGAGTTACATGCGCGTTACCGACCCTAACACTCCGCACCCTCGTTGAGCTCTGGCAACCTTACTCATCGGCAGGAACACAACACTATGCGTAGGGTTTAGTGTTATTTGGATGCGGTTTTCTGTAAGTTGAGCTCTGCTTTAGATCTGGAATGACAGTCTTTGCCCCGAAGTAAAGTATCGCCTCGCTTTATTGAGCACACCAAGTTTTTTGGATTTCGTGCCTCCTCGTAACTTGCTTGCTTTACTTTACTTGCTTCAATTTTAGAATCATTCGCTTGCTCGGGTTAAACAACAACTTTAAAACAAAACAAAACAAAAGAACTATTATCATTTCAGAAAGAGAAGCTAGTTACTACACGTTACTACCCTAATAACAAACATGTGATCATTTGTAAACAATTCTTTTTCCGATTAATATTTGTTTCCTATTCTACATATTATAATTTTAATCTGAATGCACTGCGTGTTTAATGATTATTGACACGTGTATATTTAATATTTATGTGCGATTAGATTACGATTCAAAGGCTTCTGGGGGGCACAATGCGCAGGCGCAAGGAGAGGTCCGAGGGGGCAGGAATGGGGGGGGGGGGGGGGGAACGATTTCACGGATCATGGAGTAATCTCACGCATCGCGTGCAGCTACCACCGATCCATCGTGGGCAGGCTTTTACACCAACACATAATCCGTACATTACATTTAACTGCTTACATTGTTATTATAATAATCTTACTTACTTGTAATGTGAGACTGTTTGTAGTAGTGTTGGTTGAGACTCGAGTCCTTTGAGGCCACTGCTTTAAGACTTAACTCAGTTTTTCAGACGTATAATTAAGTCGAAACTTGAATTCTCTTCGACTCGTTAAATCCGAGTCTTTTGTAAAAACTTCGTTTTCTTTTCAGAAAACTCTTAATTTTTTCGAGTTTTTATTCGGAGGCTTGAGTCCTTTTACGCTGAGCTTAAAAAAGACTCGGCTTGAGACTTAAAATACTCGAATGTTTTTCAAGGGCCGGGTCTCGTAAAAAAAGAGACAATTTCTTCAAATTTAAACTTAAAACATTCAAGTACAGCAAGTTCAACAAACCAGCACTAATTTATAGACAGACGAAACGAATTCAACTCAAAATCCTACCGCAAAATTATGTATCAGATTGGTAGACTAATTTAACGATCTTTTTTCTCTCTGGATCTGTAACTGAGTACTCAATAATTAATAAGTAAGAACCACCTGTAGAAACAGCAGACTGTAATAGAAAATCATCTTTAACACATGCTTTCGTCGGACTGTAGATCCTCACCACTAGTACTTAAAGCAGTTACATTAGATCACCCACGTGAGTCACGCGCGTGACACGCGACACGTACTCGCAGCGGCTTCTATGAACGCTTCGTTTGCGACACTTTGCGGAAGACGATGTCACATCATGTTGAATTGAACAGTCATCGTGAACTACAGTCGAGCTAGCTGGTTCGGCGTTTTCTCTTTCATTTAAACAATTGACAAATCTAATTAGGAACGTGTAAGTATAAATCGGGTGTGCAGTATTTAGGTAGCATATGCTTCTTGTTGAATCCTTTCAAACCAATTTCCACATGCACCAATAGCTACGTCAATACTGGATTACATTGGATAGGTTCGCAATGAGATCAATTATATTGATGATGAGGAAGTGGACGACTGCTTTTTCATACAGATGTGGTATTTTTAGTGTTCCATAGTCAAAATGCTAGAAATGGTACCCTTATGGTTTCGTCATGTCTGCCTATCTGTCCTTCTATCTGTCAGTATGTCGCAGCAATTTTAATAACCCGAAAATTATAACACATATTTTAATTAAATTTGGATCCGAGGCGTAATCTGTGAGCCGCTATTAAGTTAAGAAGTAAAAAAATATATTTTTAGGGGGGCACTCTATACATGTAATTAAAAGCAACAAAAAATGACAAAATTAACGTGTGTGACATCATTCAATAGGTCTTTAAAAATAAGCTTTCAATTAAGTTCCTATAAAACTATGATTCTATGATAGTTTTGAAAATAATCGTATACAAAGTCTAAAACTCTAAAATAATATGCAAAGAGAGGCTACGCAGACAACACCATGTTTTTGTATAGCTGACCCCCCTTCATAGCAATTTCTTTGCAGAAAGGGACAACTGTCTCTCCAGCTGACTATACATAAAAAGGTCGGCACTTTTTAATTTTAGAATTGTTATCTTCACACTTTTTACGATATTTCATCCCTTTGTTGGAATCGTTTAAGAAAATATCCAAAATCAAAGACCAAGTGTGTGTGTTGTATATGCGTATAGCCACTATCGCATTATATAATTTGTTTTACAGTACATATGATGCTAGTTTACCGCATTAGTGCGATAATTAATACATTACATAACTATGTCGAAAAATTAAAGGGCCATATGTACTGCAAACTTTGTACGATACATGTGCGAATAGGTAATTCGCAACTCGTGTCGATTTAAAACATTCCCTTCGGTCATGTTTTAATTTATCGCCACTCGTCGCAAAATACCTATTTTTCGCACTTGTATCTTAATGACCTATTTCACAATTTAGGTACGGATACCAGTTTATATACAAGGACCTTTTTTGTATCTATTATTTGAGTATCTCAACGTTAAAAACACTTACAATAAAATAGTTTCTCTGAGAGCCGTGAGGGCCGGTGTCTGTTTAGTAGAACGGCGAGGCAATTATCTAAATAATAAAGCCGAGAAGCATTTTAATTAAAGTTTAAAGGTTTTCCCGGTATCGCGGCGCATTCCGGGACCCAACGTGGGCAACACAACAACACTTTCATAAACCGCTTTATAACTGCTCTCACCTGATCGCTACTTTAATCAGACCCTCAGATCTACTGACCGTGTGCGGGGTCAAAAATGTTTTTTACAGTGTGAGATAAATCTATGCGAATTTTCTACGGACATTATAAGGTAAACGGACTCTAAGGCCTAATTTTCGGACGTTTTTCTTATACGCATGTTAAAACCTTCCAATTCTTAAATCTTGTATGATTTAGATAAAATATGTATATCCAAATCGTTAACTTTTGTTATTGTAACTAAGTATAACTAAACTAAACACAAAGCGACGCCAGTTCTCCCGAACATTTCTGACCCAAACGTCTCCGTTTCAGGTTGGTCAAAAATGCATTCATATGTCTGTCCGTCTGTCTGGATGTTCTCCGCAGGTCGCATTCCTCAAGCGGTTCTAGTGAAAATTGGTGAGCATGCAGTATGTATGTACCTATGTAAACACTTTATTGTACATAAGGGACAATTAAAGATACAATAATAAAAAAATTATATTGGCAATGTACAAAGGCAAACTTATCCCTATAAGGGATGTCTTCCAGTCAACCTTTGAGCAAGTCCGCAGAGTTTGGTTTGTGTAGTTTCGATAATTATAATATAGTTTTTTTTTTTTTTCAAATTGGCGTGGCCCAGGGGGTGTCGCGAGATCTAAAGCTCACAAAGCCCTAGTAATCCCTACTAATATTATAGTAACCGAAAACCTCTGGACATTTTTTCCTTTAAAATAAAAATGTGTAGTATGGCTCGCAGATGTATCTGCTTGTTTTAAACGTTGGCTTAATATCGCAAATGCAAATGTACTTTGTTTGTCTGTCTGTTTCCTTTACACGCTTAAGCCGCTGAACAATTTAGATGACATTTGGTGTTTGGGAGCAGACAAAATCGCGGGCGAGTAAATAATACACGGTCAGAGCTCAGCCTTATAGTGGTTGTAGCAAAGTTGGGAAGAGTAGTGTATGAGGAGAGCTTTCCGCTCCGCCTCGTCGGTAATATTTAATACGTGTAATATATACGAAGCTCCCGTCACTCGCTCCCGATTATAATTGACATCGAATTATTTCATGGGCATTGTGTTACGATTCGGTGGAATGAAAGCAGCTGCGTGTGAAACATGTCATTAATAATTTAACATAAGGCCAGCCAGGACAATTGCAACTACTCTAAATACAAGTAGTGTGTCTAGAGAGCTACTTGTGTCCATGACACTTTCGGCAGTCATAAAATATAGTTCACCCGTGCCATTCATGGGCATGAGTGGTGCGGGGAACTGACGGAACGGGATAGTCTTATGTACTTTCTCTCTCCTATGTCCATCCTCTCCTATCCTCCTATGTACCTCCTGTCTCCATCATTAGATCAGCTCGATGGTACCATAATATTGCATTGGCACCCGACTTTCATATGTATGTAAATTTTCAGCTAAATAGGAAGTCGGGAAGTTGGTCAAATTTAACTTACTACTAGAGTTGACTACATACTCACATGGGTACATTGCAAGTTCAATAAAAGCTCGTAAAAAGCTTGAAAAATGGAAAACATAATTTTGACTGTAGTGACAGATGTCATCTACGAGCTGCTAAAGGCCCGATTCGAAGAATGATTAAGACACGTTTAAGATCTTAGAAAGATCTTTAAAAGATCGATAACTCAACGACATGTCAAAATTTACGTTTATTTCGATTCCGCTGTGATCTCAATAAGATCTATCTACGATATTTCTAACGTCAAAGAGATTCTCATCGCGTCATCTGTCAATTATACGACATACAAACGATATCTAAATGAGAACTTATCTAAACCAGAACTTATCGTTATCGTATCTCATTCTTCGAATCGGGCCGTAAAACTGCAAAATTATCTGCGCACGCGTTGATGTCTTTTCTATGAGTGCTTACAATACCGTATTTTATAACAGTGTTATAATTATTTTATAACAATTTTATTTGTAAGAGAGGCCTTACTCAATACTCACGGAATAAAGGTTGAATTTTATGACCATATTCTCATCGACGACTCGACAAGGCTGACTGACCTCTGCCTATAACTGGGACGTATACTCTTAGTTAATATTGATGTCTTTATAAGCCGAAAACCGATGCCGATTGAAGTCCATAACAGTTTCCCAGGTTTTGAATCAGGGGCCTTGTTATTTTAGTACTAAGCAGGCAATAAAATCGTGTGAAACGTAATAAAAGCAGAATTCCGGAGGTCCGAGTTCGCACGGCGCGGTACAAACACAACTGTCCAACGGTACACCTTATACCTTAAACAATAAGGTGTATAAAGAGTAAGTGAATTGTGTCTATGGTACAAATAGAGCAAGTGGAGTGAGGGTCTGGTTGCAATAGGCGAGCGATGTTCGCGCCGTCGCGCCGTGACCGTGACCGACGAGACGAGTGACAAATGACGAACGACTTGTGTCGTGACGAAACGATGACGCCCGTGACGGCGGCTGCTGTCACATTGGGAGAGCTGATTGCTGAGCTCATTGTTAATCTAATTTATATCACGGTGGACGTAAACAGGCGCACAGCTCATAGGTGGAATAGCGGATACCGCAGCCTTTGGGCGCTTGCAACTCTGAAACGACTACAAGGGAAGTTATATGTACGTACACAAGGATTATTATTTAGAGACATCGTCATCAATTTTTGAATAGTTTATTGACAACTAAACATAAGTAAAAACACAATAAGAAGTTCTGATGAAGTCATCAGAACTCTTTTCACGAAACACAACCAACGTTACACTTATTCGTGGAACGTTCAACGGAGTCTGTGAGCTTTATTCTAACCTAACCTAACCTAACCCCCCCCCCCCTCCCCCACGTGACCTCACGTGTATTTTTATTTCATTTTTTCATTTGACCTAATTTTTTTTTTTTTTTTTTTTTTTTTAATTTATTTAGGCAACAAACAGTCTTGTACAAAAAATAATGTAAACATAAGTAATGTGTTAATAGACCTTGAGTGCCCTACCTTAATAATAATAATAATAATAATGTGAAAAGAAAATAATTTTAAGATAAATAGTATTGTGTAGCCTATGGAGTGATTACACCAATAGGACGTTTAGTGCTCTGCGGGTCCAATACAACAATGCCTTTCGAGGACTGCTGGGGCTGCCCTGGCGCTGCAGCGCGTCGGGCATGTTCGCCGACAGCGGCACGGACGGCTTCCACGCCGTGCTGCGCAAGCGCGTGGCGTCCCTGTGGGCGCGCGTGCAGGGCAGCCCTAACACTCTATTAAAGGTGGTCGCCGAGAAGATGGACAGTCCTATGATCACCCACTGGATGTCCTTGCATGTGAGACCAAATAATAATTTTAATTTAATTTAATTTAATTTAATTTAATTTAATTTAATTTAATTTAATTTGATTTAATTTGATTTAATTTAATTTAATTTAATTTAATTTAATTTAATTTGATTTAATTTAATTTAATTTGATTTAATTTAATTTAATTTAATTTGATTTGATTTAATTTAATTTAAGTTATTTAATTAATTATTTTAATGTAGATTTTATTTATATTAAGTAAATTATTAGATTATAAATTATTCATTATATTTAAGCAAAACTATGGATAATTATGTCCGAAATAAACGATTTCATTTCATTTCATTTCATAGAGCAAATCTTGTTTATACTCGCTATTTTGAAGTGCCAAGTGAAGATTTATGTTTAACGAAACCGAGAAAAAATATCTACTACATACTTTAAAAATACACGTCTCCTTATACCTCCCCTCCCCCATCGTCATCTGTCGTGATTTTTTCGTGACCCCCCCCCATCGAACCTCGCGTGATTTGTGCACAAGCCCAAGGACGCGGGACGTAGACGCTCAGATATTTTAATTTAACGACTCCAGATTTTTAAAGGAATAGTTATTAAATTTGGCTGAATGTTTATTTTCAAATTCAATTTTTAGGTATTTTTAGTCCACCATGACGCTCCGGCGATACCTGGGGCGTCCACTAGTACGTCTTCCTGCTAAGCGGCCCAGGTACGCTCTTTTCACATTCTGATCTTCACTTCTCTCAAGACGGCCTAGCCAACGGAGTCTGTGAGCTTTATTCCCCCCTATGATGGTAATTTCAAATCGGAATAGATATTTATCTTTATTTAAAAGGAAACTTGCAACTTCGTCCCATTTATGTCAAAATGCAGTTCTCATGATGGGATGGTACACATATTTATGGTACTCATATTGCGATTTATCAGCAGGTGGAACTGCTAATGAAGACACATTCGGTACCAGAACTCCACGCTTACAACCTACCTGTTAAACTTTTTGTGAAGTCGGGTTTTAATTAACGAATAACCTAGTTGTTTTGGAAATGTGAGATCCGAATAGAACCAGACGGGATTTATAGTTTCATTTGTTCTATTTAAAATAAAAGTAACAGCAAGAGGGCACCTCACCTGTGGGAGGGCTGTGCGGGGTGCGGGGCGAGGGGTGCGGGGCTCGTCCTCGCGGCTCATTAAAATACCGCGGCGCCGGCGCAGCCCTCGTGTGACGTCACACGTCGCGCCGCAACACTCATGCCTAGTCTATTTCAAGACTTAAGCTAACTTATTTGTTTAATTAAATCTTAGACATGCCAGCTTATGTCAAAGTAGTCGCTTCCTTAAAAACAATTTGGGCTGAAAGCCTATGACATACCGAAGTCTGATAACAATATAAAGGTAGTATTTGCGCGAGCCGCGAATAAAATAAACATGAGTAGACGAAACGTTCTATTGCAAATTTATGAACGCCTCTAATGAGTTAATACGCACAGAAAACAAAAAAGAGATAATGAAAACCCCTTTTTAAAACATTAAATTTGCTTAGAAAATAAAACTAGGAGGTAATTTATTGACAGTTGTATGTGGTATGTGACCGACATCACACAGGCCCGGGGCCCGTGAGAAACATCACTAATTAAGCGAAATCGCAAAAATGTGCTAAGAATCGGTCCTCGGAAGGCGCGAGACGGTTGTGGGTGAAGAGGGGAGAGAAGGGGGATTTCATTAAAATACTCGGCGGGTGAGTAATCTGGCGGATCGGGGACGCGCAAAATAAACGAAGGAAAAAGGTCGACGCTGATAAACTGTAAATTCACGTCGGATATGCCAGGCGGCCGCGGCCGCCGGCACCGCGGCCGGGCCCGGCTGAACCTGCCTGCCTACTTCGTGCTTGGAAGCGGTGGTTAGGTAGGTAACTGTATGCAAGGTTTCAACTGGGTGCTAAAGGAGCATTCTTTGAAATCGGAAAATTTCCAATATACGTGCTTAAAAAAAGTTACACATCATTCGGAAAATTAGTTTCTTTTTTGTTTTCGTATACATTTCCGCGTGCACATGACGTCTGCGTTCAGAGAAATATTCTGATATAATCCAACTATTCAAGTAGTTTAGTACTGGAGAAGTACCTCCACCTTACAGAAAACCTCAGCCAAATAACACTAGACCCTACTCATAGTGTTGTGTTCCTGCCGGTAAGTAAGGTTGCCAGAGCTCAACGAGGGGGTTGGGAGGGGTGTTAGGGTCAGCAACACGCATGTAACTCCTCTGGAGTTGCAGGCGTACATAGGTTACGGAGACTGCTTACCACTATGCGGACCGTATGCTTGTTTGCCACCGACATACTATATAATAAAATAATAATAATAATTCAGCCTATATACGTCCCACTGCTGGGCACAGGCCTCCTCTCATGCGAGAGGGCTCGGGCTACATACTATAAAAAAACAAAAAAGAAGTTTATTTGCTTTCATGTTGTACATAAGTTTTTATGAAATAAAAGGTTCAAACATGAGCCCTGTAAGAGCATGGCAATTCTTATAAGTAACTTAAGCTAACTTAAAGTAAAGGTTTTTTTTTACACTAGGCAAGAACTGTAACAAGCTTAACCAAGTAATAGTAAGCATAATCAAGTAGAACTGGCTTTTCTGGCTGGGAAGTCATTGAATAGAGACGTAACTACACAATATCCTCAAACGTCAGTAATAATCGGTTATTAAAGGGTGCGACAGCATTAGCATAACCACTACTAAATGCATCACGGGAGCGAGATGATGACGCGCGAGGGCGCGACGACGCATTATCGCGACACCTGCGCCCGCGCTGCTGCGACGCGCCGTCTGGTGACACGCATAATCGCCCTAAAGCATTACGCTAAGTTTGCATCCATGACGTTTTCATAGAGTACCTACCTATGTATGTACGAAGACCTCCACACGAAATCTACATTCAAATTTTAACTTCATATTTTAACACTAAACTTCGACTTTCAAAATTTTTACAACGTTTGCAAAATTACGTCCAAATTGCTTTATCAGTCTAATAGACAGAACATGCACTGGTGGTCTAGCGGTAAGAGCGTGCGACTTGCAAGCCGGACGTCGCGGGTTCAAAGTTCAAACCCCGGCTCGTACCAATAAGTTTTTCGGGACTTATGTACGACATTTAATATTTACCAGTCGCTTTTCGGTGAAGGAAAACATCGTGAGGAAACTGGACTAATCCCAACAAGGCCTAGTTTATCCTCTGGGTTGGAAGGTCAGATGGCGACTGCTTTCGTAAAAATTAGTGCCTACGCCAATTCTAGAGATTAGTTGCTAAGCGAACCCCAGGCTCCCATGAGCCGTGGCAAAAAATTCCGGGACAAAGTTTGTTTCGACCACTTTAGACAAATAAACGCACAAACACACATGCATGTCGCCGTAAGACTAATATCGAATATATCGATGCCTATTTATGTAAGCCAGTTCAGTTGCAAATAAACCATCGCTGTGACAGTACGCAAAATGTTTTAAATTTATTGAGCATCCAATACCGAACCTTATAGCTATCGAAACATGGTCCATAATCGAACCGGATGCGAATCGAAAGAATAATAAGATAATCACCGGTCGGCGAGCGCGGCGATACCTGGATCGAGTGCGAAGTGCAGTTGTTTACTTAAAAACATTAATATTCTCAGCTATGCGGCGGTGAAATTATTATCGTCGTGAGTTATAAAAGTGAATAACTTTGTTGTTTTGGGACTTATAACGTTATTTGTTGTTAATCGACATGGCTACACCATCAATAGACGAAGTTTCGGTGCAATTAGAAGACATATATAACAGTATCAAGAAAGCGGAAATTAATTACAAAAAATGCCCCAAGGAGAGGCTAACCCTTGGTTACGTAAAGGTGCGCATGCAATATATTGACGAGTATTGGTCATCATTCAAGCAATTACATTCCGAGTTACTAAAAATATCAACTACGGAACAAAGGCAATCTCTGTTATACTTCGTTGAGAATTATTACGATAAATGTGAAGAAAAATACTTGAATCTAAAAACTACGCTTCAGGACCTGTTGGACTTTAACACACCTACACCGGCTGGCACGCCCATGAATACTTCATCAGTTTCTGGAGATATTAAGACAGTAATGGATGTGAAATTACCTCGTTTAGAATTACCGAAATTTTCTGGTCTTTATGAAGAATGGCAGGCATTTGAAGATATTTTTACATCAATAATTCACAACAACCAGTCATTGAGTGACGTGCAGCGGTTTTACTACCTAAAGTCTTGTTTAATCGGAGAAGCCAGCACAACCTTGAAGCATTATAAGGTCGTGGAGAAAAATTACAGACCCGCTTGGGATACATTGAAGAAACGTTACAGTCATAAACGTCTTGTGGTCAATGCAATTCTCAAAAGGCTGTTTTCATTAAAAAAAATGTTGAGTCAATCTCCTAGCCTATTGAAAACATTAGTTGATAATATGAAAGAGTGCCTTCACAGCTTTAAAGGTCTGTCGATTAACACTGATGCTTGGGACCCCTTGCTTATATTCTTAGCGACTCAAAAATTGGACCCAGAGAGCCACAAACAATGGGAAGAGCACGTGAGCCTGCAAGAGACTGGGGATCTGCCTACGATAAATGAATTGTTTCACTTTTTGGAGAATAAAATACATACATTGGAATTAACGTCTGCAGCGTCGTCGCAAGCCAAAACTGTTAAAGAACGATCATTTCACGCCAGTGCTACATCCGAAAAAAATTGTCTTTTCTGTCAAGATGCTCATGCCTTATGCCATTGCAAGCAATTTGGAAAATTGGATCCCAGCGAAAGAAGCGAATTTGCTAAGAATCAAAAATTGTGCTATAATTGTCTTCTACCAGGGCACTCAGTGCTGTTCTGTAAACTAAATGTATCCTGCAAGGTCTGCCATCGTCGACACCATTCACTCCTCCATCAAAGTAGCTATCGAGGAGCGACGCCAGCAGCTGAAGAGAATAAGACAACTGACGTTTCTGCACATGCCAAAATGGAAGAAGTCGACGACGGGAGCCAAAACGACGATGAAAGGTTAGAAGATATAGCAGCCAATTTTGCAGCAGATGAATCAGCTGGGCTATTGGCTACGGCTATAGTACCGGTACGAGATACGACTGGAAGGGTGATCCTGCTGCGAGCGTTGGTGGATAAAGGATCACAAGCGACGTTTATCACTGAAAGGGCAGCTCAACTATTTAAAGTGAAGAGGGAGTATATTAGAGGGAGAATTACAGGCGTTGGCGACACAAATACAAGGGTTAATCATACCGTCCGATTAGATGTTCTTTCACGATATGAGAATAAATTCAACCTCAATGTAAAGATGTATGTCATGCCTACGCGAGTGACAAAGGTGCTGCCATCCAAAAGGGTACCTATAAATGAAGAATCCGGTGATTGGGCGCATTTGAAAGATCTCCCTCTAGCAGATCCCACATTTAACAAACCTGGAAGAATAGATTTGCTTCTAGGAGTGAAAGTGTACTCACGAATCTTAAAGGAAAAACTAATCAAAGGTCCACCAGGAAAGCCGATTGCTCAACTTACTAGCCTGGGTTGGATTATCTTCGGAGAAATTGATGAATCAAACTCTCAAGATGATGTAATAGCAATGCATCATCAGTTAGACCTGGATAATATGGTGAAAAACATGTGGGAGTTAGAAGCACCTTTTAAACGAGCATATACAGCAGACGAAAGACTCTGTGAAGAAATATACGAAACCCTTCACTCCAGAACTGAAGATGGGAGGTATATTGTGAAGCTACCTATGAGAAATAAACAGCCTCAAGCAACACAAGGTGATACCAGAAGCATAGCTATGAAACGACTTAAGCAGTTAGAATCACGTTTCGATAGGATGCCTCCGTTGAAAACTGAATATACCAGAGTGCTTGAGGAGTACCTAGCCATGAACCATATGGAAGAAGTTCCAGAAGAGGAAATAGAAGATCCAGCTGTCTATCTATCTCATCATGCTATAATTAGAGAGGAAAAAGAGACAACGAAATATAGAATTGTATTTGACGCGTCAGCCAAGGGTTCCAATAACAAATCATTAAACGATGATTTATTAGTCGGACCCCAGCTACAAGAAGACTTGCGAAACATTATCATGCGTTGGAGGATGAGAAAGGTATGCTATGTAGCCGATGTGGAGAAAATGTACCGTCAAATACTGGTAACCAAAGCTGACACCAACTATCAAAGACTTCTATGGCGTAATAATCCAAAAGAAGAAGTTAAAGATTATCGCCTGCTTCGAGTTACCTTTGGAACAGCATCGGCCCCTTATTTAGCCGTCAAGACGCTTCATCAGATAGCTATGGATGAAGGCAAGGACCAACCTAATGCGGCACGAGTCATTAAGGAGGACTTCTATATGGATGATTTGATATCAGGGAATGACACCGTAGACGAGGCCATAACCACAGCACGGGAAGTAAAGAGCATACTACAACGAGGAGGTTTTCACTTACAAAAATGGACATCAAACGAACGAGAGTTCTTGGAGCAAATTGAAGCGTCGCAACGAAGCTCGCGAGTTAAGATGGATATCAAATTAGATGGAACGATTCAAGCATTAGGACTATCCTGGAATGTGGGCAACGACACCTTTCAATATACATTAGAGCTACCCGACATTCCTGAAATTGTAACCAAACGAAACATACTCGCTCAAGTACAAAGACTATTTGATCCTCTTGGGTGGTTGGCTCCTGCAATTCTACCAGCTAAAAGTTTACTGCAACAGTTATGGCTTCAAGGTATTAGCTGGGATGAGGAGGTCAGTGCTGATTTTAAGAAAAAATGGATAAACTTACGTCAAAGTTTTGATTACCTCCGCGACATCGAAGTAGAGCGATGGTTATATACGACTCAAAGTAACTTGCAAGCAGTTTCCGTGCACGGGTTTTGTGATTCATCCACAAAAGCATATGGAGCTGTAGCTTACCTCAGAGTTGAGACAGAAGGAGAAATACGAACTGGAATAATTGCTGCCAAAACACGCGTCGCACCTGTGAAACCAGTCTCTCTTCCAAAACTGGAACTGTGTGCTGCGGTACTCCTCTCTAGACTACTCAAACAAGTAAAAGAAGCAATGAGAATACCCGATACTCACTTATATGCCTGGACAGATTCTTCCGTAGTGCTATCATGGCTATTAGGTGACCCTGGAAGGTGGAACGTATTTGTTTGCAATCGAGTCGTCGAGATATTAGACAACATTGGCAATCAAAGGTGGTACCATGTTGCCTCTGAAGATAACCCAGCAGACATCGCGAGTAGAGGGACAACCCTTCAACTACTAGCACAAGATCGAAAATGGTGGAAAGGCCCGAAGTGGCTGCAGACTGACGACATTCCATATAGAAGACCTGAAATAAAAGAAACAGAATTAGAAAGAAAGAGAAATATACAAGTAAACGTGAATATAGAAAGTGAAGAGCCTGGAATTAAATTTGAAGAGTTTGATACATTGTCAGAGCTTTTGAAGACGATTGTTTATAGCTTGCGATTCCTTAACAGTAAGAAGACCCCTGAAAATATACAAAAGGAATTAACAACTACAGAACTAGAAAATGCTTTAAAATGCTTTTGCCGTAAACTTCACTTAGCTTGTTTGCTCTTTGGCGTACTGAACTATAAAACTCCTGCATATCTTTTCAAGAAGCTATCTTGCATTAAGCTCCGCGAGCGCCGTGATTGTGGAATTCATCTGTTGACGCCGCGTCATGCCTCAGCCGCTTTCCGAGGAAGTTTTAAGTATTCTGCATCCCGCTGTTGGAACAATGTTCCGCCGCCAGTGAGAAACCTGCAAAGTATTCATAGTTTTAAGACAAAGCTTAAACAGTACTTGCTCAATCACCAGCTTAACCAGGAAACCTGCAGATTGGAAACAAGTTGCCTGTAGTCAAGACTATTATTACTTACCACAATGTTTTTGCTCCTTCCGCAATGGAATCGACACCATTCCCCACACACCATCCTTATAATCGTTATTTTATTTAAGCTGATTATGCTACTATTAGTTTTTCTTTTGTTTACATATTTTAGTCAACTTTGTTTTATGGTTTTCATGATCGAAAACGGATTGAGATTATGAGTTTCATCTTATTATTATGTTTGTCAAATCTGTCACTGGATTTAATTCGTGTAGCTACCGCTGACCTGGCGCTAGTTGCGCACGCTTAATGCCGCGCCACGATACGATCCGACCGGACCGGTACAGACTGGACGTTCGTTTCGTCCGTGCAATTTTATTTAGTGTTAAGTATGTTCGTCATGTTTATTTTATGTTTCTTTCCTTTTTTCTGTTACCTTCCGTGATTACTTCGCACTCGATGGTCTCATCGGAAGATCAGCGCTGGAAGTCGCCAGCAACATGCTGAGATGAGGCCATTTCGTGACACTTTACTCTCACTATGTTCTCTTTTATGTCTGTCTATTTCTGTTTGAGTGTTTATGAATAAAACAAATTCTATTTCTATTTCTATTTCTAATAAGATGTGTAAAAATAGTACAAAGAAGAGAGTTTGGTGCGGAGCTAGACAACCTAATGAAAGGCAAGGATGTAAAAAGGGAAAGCACAATAAAAGGGTTGAATCCTTACCTTGATGAGAAAAATGTTCTCAGGGTAGGCGGAAGACTTAGGAATGCTGACATTCCTGAAGAAAGAAAACATCCTATTATCCTGAGTAGTAGGAATGCGTTAACACTGTTAATAATAGCAGATGCTCACCAGAAAATCTCTCTGCATGGCACGATGCCGTTAATGTTTGTCTATCTACGTTCAAAATACTGGATCCTCAGAGTTTAAAACGCCATTAAAGCATATATTCACAAATGTGTTGTCTGCGCTAGACAAAGAGCGATTACACGAACGCAGATTATGGGAGACCTACCTAAAGTTCGCATTACGCAAGCCCGACCATTCTTACACAGCGGAGTAGATTTTGCTGGGCCAATTCAAGTTTTGATGTCAAGAGGCAGGGGAGCAAAATCTAATAAGGCCTATATCGCAATCTTTGTCTGCATGGTCGTCAAATGCATTCATCTCGAACTGGTTGGCGATATGACCTCAGAATCCTTCATAGGAGCCTTCAAGCGTTTTGTTGCCCGGCGAGGAAGATGCACGCACCTATGGAGTGACCAAGGGCGCAACTTTGTCGGCGCCGATAAGGACTTGACCATAGCATGGACAGAATCAAATTTACAACTCCCAGAGCGGTTAAGTAGCATACTTGCTGACGATGGAACGCAATGGCACTTCATACCTCCATATAGCCCAAACTTTGGAGGTCTGTGGGAGGCCGGCGTTAAGTCAGTAAAGTTCCATTTAAAAAGAATACTCACCGCCAATCTTACCTTTGAAGAGTTAAGCACGACGTTATGTGAGATTGAAGCGTGTTTGAACAGTCGGCCTTTGATTCCTGTGGATACCACCGACCCCGATGTCGAAGTTCTCACGCCTGGACATTTCCTCATCGGCGAGGCGCCAGTTACAATACCTAACCCGGATTTACGAGAGATCAATACCAACAGGTTATCACGGTGGCAATTCACCCAAAAACTCGTTAGAGACTTCTGGCATAAGTGGCAAAATGAATATCTCTACCGTCTTCAAGAAAGACCAAAGTGGTTGAAACGAGAACGTGAATTCGAACTCGGAGATATTGTACTGATAAAGGACGATCAACTTCCACCAGGAAAATGGTCACTTGGAAGGGTGCTAGACAAGCACCCAGGTCCGGATGGCGTGACTCGTGTTTATAGTGTGCGGTGTCGTGGGGATGTTACCAAACGTTCCGTGTCAAAATTGTGTGAACTGCCTGTTAATACTAATGAACAATAATTGTGATTTTGCATTATTTGTTGCATGATTGTATTGTGTTATGTATCAAAAATGCCCTTGAGTCTTTTCTTTACAGAAATTTTAAGTAATTTCTCATATAAGAATTGAACGAATCTCACTAATTATAATTATTAGTTCTTTTTGGCTGCTGGTTATGTATTCCGCTGGGCTTTTGATGTGTTCTTACCTTTTATTATCTTATAAATTTGTAAGAGCCAACATGCATGTGCATGTAAGTGACTATTAGTGCGACTTAGTTGTAATATTAATTGACGCCTTCAACAAATAACAAAGTAATCGTCTTTGATTATGCCTGAGTGAAAAAAAAAATTTTTTTTTTGGTAGGCGGCATGTTTCGACCACTTTAGACAAATAAACGCACAAACATGCATGTCGCCGTAAGACTAATATCGAATATATCGATGCCTATTTATGTAAGCCAGTTCAGTTGCAAATAAACCATCGCTGTGACAGTACGCAAAATGTTTTAAATTTATTGAGCATCCAATACCGAACCTTATAGCTATCGAAACAAAGTTCAAATATATTTTATTCATACAAGCCTAACAACAAGCACTTATGAATAGTACATATGTATACATCTCCTATAATATTATCTCAAGCTAATTATAAAACCAATTTATTGATGTTAATATTATTCCAAACCGCGAGGACAATGTGACAAGTTGACAACGCCAGGAAGAAGAAGAAGTCAAATAGTCTGAACATGGACTGAAAAAAAGCAACTTGTTACGTTGAAGTCCCAGTAAGTACGTGTTTCAAGTCCCAGTAAGTACGTGTTTCTCTCTTACTCTTACTAAACGTAAGCGTGAGCGAGATGAGAGTGCGTGCCCGGGAGCGGGAGTTTAAACAAGAGCAATCAATACGCCCCCTTAAATATGATATTTCCGATTTTAAGAAGCAATTTTCATATTTTTAGAAACGACTTTGATTATAAGTAATTAATTGATACATTTTTTTTTGTTTGTTTAACCTTACTGACGATTATAATAGACGGACTCGTCCGAAGCAATAAATCAATTTATCGGGACTATATAACCAAAATAACTTTCTCAGTGCAATGTGCAAAATTAAAGTTGCAGGATTATAAATGTTGTAATTAAAAATAACTAGCTACAACCGTGGTGAGGCTGCCATACACGCCGGGCTATAAAAGTGTGCATGATTTGTATCTATTAATTAAACGAGTTTTATAAAAACAAAACTATGTTAATGCGCATGCGTGCACCTGCGGCCTGATTCCCGCCGCTATAAGTACTTGCACCAAGTTTTTTCTATTTTATCCACTCGATTTGCACATTACATGGGAGTCCTTTTTTCAGTTTTTTGTAAGGCAGCTATAATTATAGGCTGCCAGCTGGGCGCTCGGGGCAGCGCGTGTCTTATGATTGACACACATATTTATCATAAAAATGTGGGTCAATCATGCATTAATATTTTATGGCCCTATTTTGTATTGGCGTAGCGAGATGAGAGGTTCGAGTAGTAAGTTATAGACTAGTGAATAAACATGTAATGACCAATGACTCGACTCTCAGAGTAACAATCTGTATAACGAATGTATGTATATTACAATTAAATAAAACCTTGAATGTTTTGGGTGAAATACGAGTACCTTTGCTACTCGGTTCGTTCTACGTCGTCTACAGCGTCATACCTATCTATGGAAATATGCCAGACATGCCATTACCCACCTAGTAGTGACACTTGCATAGGTTGATAATTATGATGATGGCTTAAAATCATAAGGCCGTCAGTGTCTGCGCGAATTCTTGGGATCAGACTGCCGAGGGAACCACGGTATCCTTTATATAAATGCAACCGAGAAAGTACCCACTGTAAGTTGAGGGATGATGATGATGTAATGAGTATTGTGTTATTGACTAGAAGCGTGTAATAGCGCGTCGATAGCGCGATACGCGCGTCGCCGATAAATCGTTCGCGCGTCTTATTGTCATTGTCCGATCTCCATATACGACGCGATATCTGCGAATCGGGCATTTATTTATTGTGAGCGGCGGCGCCGCTGGCTGTGTCGTTAGCGGGGTTGGGAAAGGGGCCGTCGCGTGGCTAGCTAGCAACGGCACCTTGTAAGGATGGTTGATAGATGGTCAAATATTTTTCAAAAATAAAAGTGTGTTATTACACATTTTATAAAATAAAAAGAAACTAGTAGTTAAATATTTTAATACCACATGGGGTAATGTGACGTCAGAGGACGGCCGGAATAGCTCGTGTTGTTTGACTTTTGAGTTATACTCGTATAACCTGGTGTTTTGTGCTGGATTTGGTGTTAAATCCCAATAGGGCAGAAATCAAAAAGAGATAACCAAATATGTTCTTCGAAACCGCGAGTTCGATTTACCGAAGTATTCTTAATAGATTTAACGAAAATACGTATAAATTCTTGTATGCATCTGAATTTGTATTTGGTCAAGTGCGGGTACGAGCTGGAATTTGTCTATTCACATGTTATTAGCGTCCACAATGGGCCGCCGGCGCGCGCGCCGCGGCCGGCCGCTGCGATGCGCCCGCGACGCTCTCGCGGTAATAAACTCTATTACACACTGTAATGTTGATCAGGGGTATAACTGTGAAAGTTCGCAAATTGCGGGTATCTTTCTCTGTCACTATAATTACGCCTTCATTGGAGTAAAAAGAAAAAGATCCCCGCAATTTGTAGGCCCTCAGCGCTGCCGACACCGATGGTCGCTCCTCTGTTTCCCTGACTTAGCCCTTTCCTTCTGGTGGATTTCTATAAACTATTTCCCGTTTCTAAGAGTAGAACATTAGGATACTCTTAGCTCATTTCCTGACGTTTTTAGGGTTCTGTAGCCAAATGGCAAAAAACGGAACCCTTATGGATTCGTCATGTCTGTCTGTTTGTCCGTCCGTATGTCACAGCCACTTTTTTCCGAAACTATAAGAACTATACTGTTGAAACTTGGTAAGTAGATGTATTCTGTGAACCGCATTAAGATTTTCATACAAAAATAGAAAAAAAAAACTATACATTTTGGGGGTTCCCCATACTTAAAAAATTTTTTTTCATTAAACCCATACGTGTGGGGTATCTATGGGTAGGTCTTCAAAAATGTTATTGAAGTTTCTAATATTTTTTTTTCTAAACTGAATAGTTTGCGTGAGAGACACTTCCAAAGTGGTAAAATATGTTCCCCCACCCCCCACCCCCCTGTAACTTCTAAAATAAGAGAATGATAAAACTAAAAAAAAATATATGATGTACATTACCATGCAAACTTCCACCAAAAATTGGTTTGAACGAGATCTAGTGAGTAGTTTTTTTTAATACGTCATAAATGGTACAGAGCCCTTGATGGGCGAGTCCGACTCGCACTTTGCCGCTTTTTTGTAAGTAACCGCTCCCGGCTCGGCTTGTTTACTGCTTAGTTTATCCCTGTTAGGAGCACTATTTGAGTTCACATAATTTTCGGGAACGAGGAATAAAATAATAATATGAATCTATATATACCAATTCTCCATTAATGCTAAGTAGGGATTGCAATCCGGTCCGGCGGATCCGGTAATCCGGCCGGATCCGGCACTTTTCAGGAGCTACCGGATCCGGTAAAAATCACCGGATCCGGACCGGATCCGGTCAAATAAAAAAAACGCCTAAATACAGCACGCACTGTGCGGTTTAGATGAGGAAAAGGCGACGGATGAGAGGTATGAACTTGAACAGAGCATAAAACGAATGAAAACGTTTAAATTTAGTTAAATAAAAATATATTTATTATGACGATGACTGGGAACAGAAGTTGCTTTTCATGTTGGTGGCACGATACGACGATTACATAAATACTGTAATAGAAGGAAAAATTAAACGATGGAGATGCCATGGAAGGCATTTGTAATTTATGCTAAAGAGAAGAAAAGAGTGTCATAATGTTGTGATAGGAGATTAAAAGTAAACAAATGAGCAGGATTAAGTCGGCAGTACTCAACCGACTAGAGCTGGGCTAATCAATATGTGTTACATGTGTGAATGAATATAAGATTGTAAGTTTGTATTGAAAATGAATGTATGAAATGAAATGATAACATTGATAATCTTTAGTTTACTTCGAGTTTATATATATATATATATATATATATGATAAAATATTGTTTATTTTCTATTCAAATTTGAGAGAGAATCTTTTGTATTTACAATTTCATCCAATCTTATGCAATTTCCTTAATGGTACATGCTACTCTACGTCTAGCCAATTCTTTATTTGATCCATGTAACTTTTCTTAAGGAGTCCCTTTCCGCGATGGATTTCAATTCTACACTCTATTATTTTTCACATGAGATCGTCGTGTCGTGTAAGTCGTGTTCCATTCCCTAAAATTTGACCAATATACTTTTCTGTAAATAAAAAAAGGTAATTTTTTTAAATCATACAGACTACTACTTTCTTGGGCAAAAAATGAGGGAAAATTTAATATCATTTTGGTTAATAGTAAAATATCTTATTTTCTTACTAGAATGGATGTCAACGTTACAAAGAATTCAATCAAGGAACAGTTACGAAAACTTGTCATTTCAAAGAGTTCCAATTCCCACCCCACATCCTATTACCGGGCTTTGGAAACTAATCAAATTTATAATTGTAAACGAAAATTTGAGCACTTGTGAATGGTTATATATAATAAATGACCGATAATAAATGATAAGGTCACACTTTTTACTACTAAGGGTTATTTTATTGTTAAGAAGTTATTTATTAACTTCAAATTATAGAATTAGGAATACGTATTACGCAAAAAACTAGAAAAATATGTCATTTAATTAATTTTGATATCCCTATACCAAACCGGATCCGGTCCGGCCGGATCCGGCCGGATTATGGCCAAAATCCAGCCGGATCCGGCCGGATTGAAAATCAATCCGGTTTGCAATCCCTAATGCTAAGTTTAGCAATATCTAACCACATTGGTTTTGACTTTAACAAAAACAGTTACCTATAAACTTATAGAGTGCCCACCTGTGGATCTTGTGTGGCTGTAATATGATTAACAAATGGCCACTTAACACCTTCGCGGAGACCCGCGTGGGCGTCTATTGTGGCCGATTCAGGGTCCGTGAACAAAACACACACACAAATCATTTATGGACAATAATTTATACAGTGATAAAGACTGGATAAGAGACGGAATTCTATCGGACCAGGATTTCAAATACCTAAACTAGGATGTCTTATGTAAGTTTTAGATGAAAAAGTCTTAGAATAAATATTTTTAAGCTTAGAATAAATTTAAAAGTGGAAAAATCTCTGTCTCTCTTACTCACGGCCTCTGGATAGATACTCCAGCGCTCTGCCATTTGAGCTTAGTTCGAGTCTCACCCAAGAAAGTAATATTTCCACTTTTAAATTTATTCTAAGCTTAATAGCATCGATCGTAACAAGCAGAAACGTCTGCGTTTCTGCTGGTTAAAAATTAATAAATATTTTTATTATCTATTATTCGTCAAGTGTTGTTTTGATATTCACAGCAATACGCTTAAATGACTATTGGTGATGCTTATGACAATAAAATTTACAAATTGTCATTTCACAGTGTGGACGATCGTTTTTGTTCCCTATTATTAGCAAAATTACATGGCCACTTTAAGATTGAATTAATTGATTCACTTTACGAAATGCAGATTGCTGTACAGTTTAAATACAAAATATTTACCAGTATCCAATATCTGGCACTGGTACAAATCTAAAGGCCCCAATATTGTATTAGAACCTTCTTTATCACGCGCTCGCGCCTCCGTCGTCGATCTAATTTATACAATTACTCTGCATGACACTCGCATTAACCTTTTTGCCTCGGTCGGGTAAACCGGGGATGCTGTGAACTGCTGACGCACGCCGCGTTTATACCGAAACACTTTTTATGCTTTCCTAATAATAGGGAACAATAACGATTCGAGGAGCAGCGACCAAATCTAATAAGAGTTGATGAAACGGCTGTAATTTGATTTAACGTCGCTCACGAGCGGCGCGGGCGGCGCGACGGGCTGAGCGGCGCGGCGGCGGCGGCGGCACGTCGCGGGTTGTGACCGTGACCACCTCGTTGTCGAGAAAATAATTCATTCCAAAATTATCGCGCATGATTGGTTGGATTAATAGGTGATGGGATTTTAGGTAAGGAAGAGCAAATTGGCTTTGAAGAATTGTGTGATTAATACAATCTGAGCAAGGTTGCATCTTTAAACATTTCGTCGCTTTTGAGGCTTTCTCTCTTGCTGGTCAATGTGCAATAAAATGAAATGGAGCTCTAATCCACTGTCTTAAAATAGGGTTCTACGGACATCTCGTTGTCAGATCTTAGAATGAAGCAAAAGATATGTTGTATGCGCATGCGATGCGCTCTACGAAAGTGGTACGCCGAAAAATATTACACCTGAAGTGAAGTATCAAATCGAGCTGCATGGGCGCGGGTACGAGATCGCAAATTAAATCTGCTGGGTGCGGGGTTGCAGGGGGTGCAGGGCTCATTAATTGCCGCGGGTGGAGGGTGAGGAGGGGCGCGTGGGGTCGACGGCCGGCGCCGCGTGCAGGTGCCGCGCCCGCCCCGCCCCGCCCCGCGCCCCTCGCCTGACATAACACCGGACTGGTTCTGACATAACCCCGACGACTGCCTCCCACAGACACAGCATTTTGAGGCCAAGTCGACGCCGCGCACCGCCACATGGTTATAAGCTGTCTTTTACTTACACTTAAATACTATTGCATCCCATGTAGTTATCTACACGTCAACAGCCGTATGTTTACCACAAAAGTTTTTAATCCTCCATGATATTTGTGATATATCGTGAGTTTCTACTTAAACGTGGACGCAATTAAAGTATCTAAGCGAATAAAATTATACTTGGCAAGGAAGCGGCAATGTATGGAATCGTCTTATGTGATAAGTACATCTACGCGCTACATAGGTAATCTGTGCATAACCCGCTCCCGCTGGATTCCGCGGCCGCCGCCGCCGCCGCCGTCCGCGCAGGTCCGTACGCCGCCGCCGCGCGAGCGGGAACAGCCGTCAGTACTGTTCAGGAATCGCGGGTGTTTTTGTCTTGGATTGATTCCCAGCCTCCGTCCGGCGCTCCCTCCCTCCCCGCGCTGTTTCCTCCCCCGCGTCTGCTGTTGTGCTAGTATTGATGCACTATTATGTCATATGGACTATAGGGAGAGCATTAGCGATACGGCGGGTCGCATTATCTCTGCTTTTGATAATCATGTCATACAGGATTTGTAGCTTCATACATTCATGTCATACGCGGTTTTAATAATTATTAAGTACATTTTTCTTCTACTATAAATAAATAATATACTATACTCCTCTTGAAAAAGTCTGCACAATATAATTCCTATAAGAATGGTGCGGAAAGTCGAAGAAGCAGACGATTTGATTTTACTATCATTACGCACCACCGAATAGCAGTGACCACAATTGACCATCGGCAGCTTTTTCAGATTATCTGAGGGATAGTCTCAGACTACATTAGATATAATAAATTAGATTTTACTAAGTTGGCTAGTGTCTGGGTTGGTTAGCTGAAAAACATCGCAGACGTAGCCACGACTTCTCCTGAGCCCTCCTGCCAATTACCTCAATGATCCTGCACACAATGCAAACCGCTTTTTAGCCACACGGTGGTCAAGGAATATTTGTACCTATAGCCTGGCAATCTGGCAAGAAAACGTTCAATACGGAGGGCGGTAAACTGCAGGAAAGAAGAAAGACAGTAAAACACAATGTAACGCTCAAGCGCGAGTTTTTCGTTATAAACAATCGCTGGGAGCCTGCGCGCGCGCAGTTTTTGCGGCGGCCGATGATGGCGCATTGTGTGCACGCCGCAAAAACCGCCGACACTGCCCATTCACTCATCCACCAGCATAGATAAGCGATCTTCATTTAACTTTCAGTGATTATACGTTTTCTTGTTCCTTCCTCGCGTTGTCCCGGCATTTTGCCATGGCTCATAGGAGCCTGGAGTCCGCTTGGCAACTAATCTTAAGAATTAGCGTAGGCACTAGTTTTTACGAAAGTGTCAGGTAAATATCAAATCTCACCTGAAATCATCTGTCCTTCTTCATCTTCCGGACTGATCCCAGGTCCGGTTTCCTCGCTATATTTTCCTTCACCGAAAAGCGACTGGTTAATATCAAATGGTATTTCGTACGTAAGTTCCGAAAAACTCATTAGTACCAGCCGGGGTTTGAACACTTTGAACCTGCGACCTTCGGATTGCAAGTCGCACGCTCTTAACGCCAGGCCACCAGCGCTCAGTGATTATACGTTTAGTAGGAATCGTCAGCTTTGTTTAAAACATATTTGACAAGATCAATCAGTCTGAAATGTAACTGCCAAAGTACAATTTGTTTTACAAATTGTCAGTTAATTATGTAGACAACACTACGCCATGTTATGCCTAGAATATGACATTATACAATTATGACAAACTTTAAGATACGTCAAATATTAGGTATGGATACGATATGGATCGTTAATGTCAATGTTAGGGTCCTGCTGGACGTAGAAATAAAAATGCGGACTGTATTAAAATAGGCTGGTTTATTCCGCCTTAATTACAGCTAAATCCCGGCCAAACAATTATAAAAAAACTATTACGGTATTCGTCCGTTGCCGGTGGAGTATGTGAAACCAGCAAAAACTGAAGTGGCAATCTTCGAACAAGGAGCTGAAAGTCGGATCGCTGGTTTTAATAAAAGACCGGGCTCTTCCACCCCTAGTGTGGTCTTTAGGGCGCGTAGCTCAACTGTACCCAGGCAACGACGGAGTCAGTAGGGTTGCGGAAATAAAGACGAGGAGAGGAACCATTCGGAGGGCCTTTAACAACATCTGTCCCCTTCCAGATTTTTGAAGTCTTCCTCCACATACTTCAACCCGGGCAGCATGTTAAGTACTGGACATACGCACGGGAGGAGACGCGCGGGCGGCGGACAGAGCGCGACGTCATCGCGGCAAGCCGCAAGCGCCGCGCGGCACACACTCGGCTTCACATACTCCACCGGCAACGGACGAATACCGTAATAGTTTTTTTATAATTGTTTGGCCGGGATTTAGCTGTAATTAAGGCGGAATAAACCAGCCTATTTTAATACAGTCCGCATTTTTATTTCTACGTCCAGCAGGACCCTAACAGTCAGTGTCAAAAGTGACGGTTCTTCAAACATAAACGTCACTTTTATCCATATCGTATCTAGACCTAGTATTTGACGTATCTTAAAGTTCGAATGGGGCCTATAGTTTTTTTTATAGGCATATTTCTTAAGCGCCTATTATTTTCAGTTTCAGATAAGGCCATAGGCGCTCAAATGAGGGCAATCAGGTGATTTGTCAAATGATCGTCATCACGCGGGAAACAATGCGCGGGCGCGGCTTCGGCGATGGTATCGGCGCGTGGGCTGCCGTCGCTGATGGCTGATACCGACACCGCAACGCCCAATCTGACAATAGCTTTGACACGTTTCTCCTTGTCTCCAGATCTGGTTGGTACAGTTTAGAATTCTCACGCTTTACGTTGCGCAGATACGTGTACTGCAGAGCAAACCGCGGATGAAGGCCGTGCGGGAGTAGCCATTGCTACCAGAAAATCGCTTCTCTGTCACATAAAAGTCGGGTCGGCAACAAGGTCTCCAAGGTTACAAGTGAACGCTGAAAAATCACAAGCCATTGTCATTGGCAGTCCTCATTTTGTCTCCAAACTAGCGGATATGGTGTTACCCAATGTCATTTATGACGGGACTTTGATCCCCCTTTCCTCTACTGTGAAGAACTTGGGTATTCATATTCATATTCTTTATTTGTATTGACCATACATTATCATAGATACGTTACCATACATTATTGTATACAAAAGGTATGTCAGAAATATATAAAAATAAAATTAGATAGTTAGCATAGTAAACATTGATAAAAAAATTATAAAATTAAATTGACAGTAAAATAACTACACCCCGTTCCAATACGTTTGGCTAAAGTATATTCAATAGTTAAGGAAGTCAAATAATAATACTAGCCTTCTATTTAACATTCATTAGCCTTGCAGGAATTCCTTAACGGAATAAAACGCCTTTTGGATCAGGAGACGCTTCAGTTTTTTAGGGTTCCGTAGCCAAATGGCAAAAAACGGAACCCTTATAGATTCGTCATGTCCGTCTGTCTGTCCGATTCTGTCACAGCCACTTTTTTCCCAAACTATAAGAGCTATACTGTTCAAACTTAGTAAGTGGATGTATTCTATGAACCGCATTAGGATGTTCACACAAAAATAAAAATAAAAACAATAAATTTTGGGGGTTCCCCATACTTAGAACTGAAACTCAAAAAATCTTTTTTCATCAAACCCATACGTGTGGGGTATCTATAGATTAGTCTTCAAAAATGACATTGAGGTTTCTAATATCATTTTTATCTAAACTGAATAGTTTGCGCGAGAGACACTTCCAAAGTGAAAAAATGTGTGTGTGTGTCCCCATAACTTCTAAAATAACAGAATGAAAAATCTAAAAAAAATATATGATATACATTACCATGCAAACTTCCACCGAAAATTGGTTTGAATGAGATCTAGTAAGTAGTTTTTTTTAATACGTCATAAAATTTTAAAAAAAATTTTTTTCATCAAACCCATACGTGTGGATAGATCTTCAAAAATGATATTTAGGTTTCTAATAATTTTTTTTTATCTAAACTGAATAGTTTGCGCGAGAGACACTTCTAAAGTGAAAAAATGTCCCCCCCCCCTGTAACTTCTAAAATAACAGAATGAAAAATCTAAAAAAATATATGATATACATTACCATGCAAACTTCCACCGAAAATTGGTTTGAACGAGATCTAGTATGATTTTTTTTTTTAATAAGTCATAAAATTAAAAAAAACATCGTTAAACCCATACGTGTGGGATATCTATGGATAGGTCTTCAAAAATGATATTTAGGTTCCTAACATAATTTTTTTCTAAACTGAATAGTTTGCGCGAGATACACTTCCAAAGTGGTAAAATGTGTGTCCAAAGTGGTAAAATGTTGAACAAGATCTAGCAAGTAGATTTTTTTTAATACGTCTCAAATGGTACGGAACCCTTCATGCGCGAGTCCGACTCGCACTTGGCCGCTTTTTTTATTATAAAAATAATATCTGAGATAACATCCTTTATATCAGACGGTAACCTGTTGTAGATGCGTGGGCAAGCCTGTGCCTAGGTATCACTAGTACCTGCGGTCGTCTTGACGGCTCACACGTAGTAGTAGTGGTGGTCAAGTGTTTCCTGCTCAGCCGGATTAGTTTTCCTACCTCAAATATAAAGAGCGAGGGAACTGTTAGGATACGTAATTTAATAAAAAGATCTCTTGCCGGTTTGTCGGGCGGTACTCGGTAGTCTCGGTACATATACCGGACGACTTTTTTTTTAATAATAAAAGGGCGATCACGGTCTGCAGCTAAACCCCAAAGATCGATTCCATAGGAAAGATGGGAATGAAAATAAGCGTAGTAGGCGGCTAGTAGATTATTCTGGGACAAGGCGCCTTTGAGTCTAGTCACAGCATAATAGCCAGAGTTCAACCTAGCACAGAGGAAATCAATATGATAGATAGATAGATAGAATTTTTATTGGTATTAGTCATACACTGTCAGATACATTATAATAATTAATAACAAAATGATGATAAAAATTAGATAAACATGTCAATAAATCATTTAAATGCAGTTAACTACAAATTAATAATGTCAACAAATTATATAAAGAAATTAAAAACAATAACAAAAGATATTAATTCAAATTACCATCATAGAAACGACTTATAATTAAAAAATAAAATAAAAATAAAAATAATAATAGTTACAATTCCATTTATGCAGATGTTCGATATGAGCACTTGGACATATTAATCCTCCAGGAACTCATTTACCGAGTAGTAGGCCATGTTTATGCAATAAATTTCGAGCTTGCGAACAAAGGCACAATCTGTCGAAACGGTTTTGATTGACTCAGGTATTTTATTATAAATTTTAGCACCCATTACACCAAGAGACTTACCGGTTTTCTGAAGCCTTTGCGCGGGGATAGCCAGCCCTGGTTTCCTCCTTGCAGAATGACTCTTTGCAGTCGGGAACTCATGCGGGCTTCCTCTCACATACCTACCTACCTCGAATACATAGAGAGAAGGCACAGTCAATATTTTTAGATCGATAAAAAGTTGTTTGGCCGGCTCATCCGGAGGAACACCGCATATTAGTATGCTTCTACCACTGCAGTCTACCGTCTAGAGTAAAGCCTACGAATCTCGTGCAGCTCACGGTCTCAACGTTATTGCTTTGTATTACTACAGGGGTTGAATTTGTAGTCTTACTTGCCAATGAGAAGTCAAGAATATTAGTTTTTTCGAGGTTGAGCTGCATACCGTTCGCAGTAAACCAGTGCAAGAGCTTCATTATTACCGTTTTGACATTGATACAGAGCTCATCCTTACAGTCTCCACTCACTACGGCACAGATATCGTCTGATAATTTAGGTTTTCCCTAATCAGTAAATATGTATTACGTTATGCCTTGCTTCTGACTAGCGTAAGTACACGGGATTAGTCCGCGGATTTGTGCGGCAGCGACTGTTGGATAGTCAGCTAATTGCTCGATGACTCCGGAAGGGCCGTCAGCCTTACCGCTATCGACCATCGGTAGCACTAATTGACTGCGCTCATTTACCTGCTCATTAGGCATGCGTGTCCGCAGCGCTCGTTACGCGTGGAGCAGGACTTCCCGGCCTGTCGCCGTTCGACGTCGACGTCGAGTAGTATGTACTGACACGGCCCGCCGACTGAGGAATAAATAGCGCAGCGGGTGTCACATTCACATCACGCTGCTAGGTAGATGTCACACTTTTTGCAATGTTTTGCAGTACACACAAAAGTACCAGACTTTTTCTTAGACGACGTAATTATACACATATTATAAGAAAGAATTTACCGGATCCGAAACACTACGTTGCGCACCAAAACAGGGACTGAGCAGGTCATGTACTACGACATTTGCACCCACACGGAGTGGATGCCACAACGTAAACGCCGGCATGGTCGGCCTAGAAGAGATGGCGGGACGACCTGGACAGATTTCTCAGCAACTGGACGGATGCTGTTAATCGGGAAGATGGGAAGTCTAATGGGGAAGCCTTTACCCGGCAGTGGGACATTTTATAGGTTCGTTTAAAGCTAAGAGGACAGTGAAGTAACTGCTACTGCATACAAATTCCATGCAAAATTTTAACAGCTCCTAACTTTTATAATAATCAAACGAAGGCACATAACTATGGTTAAAATACATCAAATTGCGTAAAAATATATTCTATAAAGCTGTAATATCCAGAGAGGAAAATGAGGACTACGTTTGTACGGAAAAGCGGATATCCATTATCCTCTTAAGGGTTAAGATAAAACTGCTAGTATTTCAGAGTACTCGTTCCCAGAGTGTACGTATGACTAGATTTACTAGGAAGAATTTATAAATAGTAGAACATTTATGTCAATTGTTTGACACAGTACTGAGGCCCCCGGTGCCAGCGGCGGGTACGGAAGGAACTCGCTATCGCTTCCGCTCGTCCGCCCGCTGACACGCTTAATGAGATGATAATAGTCCAGCCATAATTTGGAAAAGCCATTTAAGTACTTGGTTTTACACTTCCCTTTGTGGTTGGAAGTTCATATGTTAGATCAGAGTCGCTTTCGTAACAACTATGGAGAAGACAGTGTCGACTATGCGAATAGAAAAAGCGAGACTATCACAAAATCACTGCCACTGCACTGCCTAGCACTGTTCTTTGCCACGATAAAAGTATTTGACTGCAGACCGACCAGCATGAGTTGCGTTCTCGCGCGCGCGTGAGTCTATACTTGAAGTCGCGCAAGATGTATGGAGTCGCGCGCGAGAACGCAACTCATGCTAGGAGGTCTGTAGTTATATAAAATTGTGCAATAAAATAAGATATTTGCTCTGTATATGAACCAAAAGAATCAATTCCATCCCACGAGTCGTCGCGGTGCCCCATTGTCATGCAATAATTGTGCACCGCGAGCTGTCTGTTCCCTAGGCGTCGACGCGATAATTGCGCTTATCGGGGTTATGTCACTTCCCGCCGGCCACGGCGCGGCCGGCCCGCTTCACCCACCAACCCACTGCGCTATTGCCGCGATTTCTGCGCAATGTCGCGGATCATCGTGAGCATAGGAAGTGATTTCCGACACAACACCGCATTGTAAACAAAAGAAAAACCCTTTTGCTTTGAAATGCCCTTTGGCATTAAGTTCGCCATTTGTACATTTTTCTTTAATTGTACAATAAAGTGTAAATAAATAAATAAAAGGGCTCGAATGCTTCATTAAAGCGCACTTCGCATTGCAGACCCCTTTATTTTTTTTATCTATCCTATTTTGAATAAACACATAAGTACTATTTGGCTAAAATTATAATGACCACCAAAAATAATGCCTTGGTGGGAATACCAATGGTACCAATACATAAAAGATCTCTCTTACCAAAAAAATATACTAAACACCAATAAAATAAAGTCTAAAATTACATATTAACATATAAGTATTATCAAATAAAGTATAATGATGCCAAACCTACTAGCCCCTCCCGCTCAAACCCCCCGTACACCGCACCGCAAACGCCGTTAAGTGGCTTAGGTTAGGTTTGATTGAACTGCTATCCTCACAGAACCACCGAACTGCTTTCAGGAAAGGTTAGGTTAGAATTTACTTTAATACGATAGCAGTTAAATTCCAGCCGTACTTTTTTAGAAGCTTGTTCTAAAAGGAATGAAACGATGCCGTACGTGACCATTCAAATTTTGGGATGTAAAAATAAATACCATACTAAAGACGACCGACCGGTGTGTTATAGGAAGAAACAATACTGCCTTCCTATTCCTACTGCCCAGGCATGTTCTGCACGCGGAGTGTATTCATTAAGCCACTAATTGTATCACATCTTATCAATAAATCGTTATTTCGGTGGAAAACGTTATTTATCATTATCAACTATCATCTAAGACTGTGCTCACATCATCTCGTACAATGTCATATAATTCATAACACAATACCGAACGGTATACCATGTTATGCGAAAAAGGCTCTTCTCTTTCGTAATTAAAAACGGTAGAAGTTAGTTATTGGCGGATGCGAAGTGTGAAATAGTGCGGCGCAGTCGGTCGGCGATCGTGTGGGAACGGCCTGCATTCCGCCCTCTCGTCCCGGCGACTCACGAATATACAGATCTCTACACATCTAGAGCCTAATGATGAGATTGTATTTTTCATTTTGATAAAATTTAAAGACTAAGGGGCTCGGATGCCGGAATCCGTGGACAAAAAACGAAAGCGCGACATCGGGCCATCAGCCGTTTCCACCGAATTAAGGAGATAAGCCCCCGCTGCTCCCCGTGCCCCCTTAATTAAACCGTCCTGCGCGGGCGCCTGATGAGCACGCTGGCGGCCGAGAGCCTGCCGCGGCCTCCTTCCTATCGCTTCACGAACCGTTGTTAGTATGATCTCTCATCAAGTACAGGTTGACCGGTCTCCGTGTCACTCCTTGTATTGGCTTGCCCGAGACGGCTGCTATGTCCTGCAACGGGAGCGACGGAGCCTGCACCCGCGCCGGCGCGGTTTATTTTTGTTCCCGCGACAACCTGCGATCACGATCTCGACATTCCTCGCTCGTTACTCAGCTCTGCTGCATATCGCTATTTGTTAAAGTTTCATTATAATAATTAATCCTCGATGGAATATTTCCATCGCGGCTGTGTATTAATCTTGTCACAAATTAATTAATTTAAAACCATCGACTTGTTCGATACAATACATCGATTAAATATTTATGATGACCGCCGAGGCTGCGCTCCACTCCATTGACTCCATACTTATGCCACTAGTGGATAAAAAAATATTTATTTATTTATTTATTGCTATGAAACTAATGGTCAAACGAAATAGACCTACGGTTTCCTTAATTACTTTAAAGGTGCTAAATAGTACAACATTTATTTAATCTGTTTTGCTATAAAACATCTGAGTTTAGTAATAATGAGCTCTGATTGATTATAATGATTACAGATAAACAAGGCAAACCCTGTGTGAGCATCTACATATGTAGGTACCTACTAATTTATCAACAAAATGTAAAATTTACCTGAACTTTAACAACTTATTTACGCGATACACGATAAACTGTCTCGATCGATCGACTCTGAAGCGATAAATCTTGGTTTAATTAGCTTTACAAACAAATGAGCTTATACTACAATGAAATACATCAATATTTGAGAGATGCGTGCGCATTCTTTATAAAGTCTGCGGGGACGCCTAATAAACATATTTCGTGCATAACAAGTTCTACTAAACGGGACAGCAAATAATTTCTTTTTACCACATTTATACTGACGCGCACGACGATAGACTATAATATTTCTTTTTTATATGTAACCTGTTTCCTGTTTATATTTATTTAGTTACGAGTAAATGTGAACGAAAACGCCGTTACCAATTCAATTCATAATTTCAATTCAGTTTTAACAGCAAACGACCCTGCATTGTAAAAAATAAACGCTTAATAATAATATTACTTACTTATGACATCAATATACATATAATTTAATGTGCCAATTATCAAGTACCGGCCCAGTCCCGTTAGCAAATAAAGTGCCTACCGAAATTTGTTAACGAAATGTAAAATGCTCCATAAAAAGGCCGGTTAACCGCCGCCCCCGCCCCCGCGCCGCGCCGTCCGCGTCCGCGCCGCTTTTTAAATTGAAAACAAATGTTTGTACCGATGATTGTAATTAACATCGCATTATATGTATTTTGGCACTGTAAATATAGGAAAAAGGCGGCCGTGCATGCACTCGCTTCGTTAAACGGGATTCCTCGGTCAATTTGTTCTAGGTGTTGGTCGTAAAGCGAGGATGAATAGAGGTGGCGTCACTTCACGTCGTTCTGAATCGGCCCTTAGCTAGAGTTGTGGGGCCCGCGAGAGTTGCGAGGTGTCGGTGGCGCGGCGTCGGGCTAACGAGTGCGCCCGCTGTTTACTGCCGCGCCGCCGCCGCGCCGCCGCCGTGGCGGACGCAGTGGCCGCGCGCTGTCATTTTCACGACGACTGTATATTTACTGTCGCTTCGGGTTTAAGGGCCTTCGTAGACGAACTGCAAATGCGGATGAATATACTGTATGTAATCCACGTCAACACAATTTTTAAATAAAACTCTGAGCAACGACTGCAGTAGGAAGTAGTAGGCTCTTCAGTTCTAACAATTAGATTCTCTCTATCTGAGACTACTAAATTACTTAAATGGCAAAAAGAGAAACACAGAATAAATATTACGAACTAAGATATGGTTCAAGAAAATATTCGACGCATAAATTATCTACATCTACATTACAATTAGTTAAAAGGCAAATATGTAACAATTATAAATCAATTATAATTAAACAGGCCAATTCGAGTCTTAGTTATTTGATCTGTTTTCGATATTACCATATCGAAAGGTCTTTCAAAAGTGGCATTTCTTCAACCAAAAACGTTAGTTTTGACACTGACAGATCAGTATTATATCGCAAACAGATAGAATAACTAAAACCCGAATTGTCCTCTAAGTCACGTACTGAAATCCTCCCTTTCGCAACGCAACATATTGGCGTATTGACACGAAGGCAACAATCGAGCTGTCATATGAGGGCGTGTCATGTTGTCAACCACACGACGCCCGCCACAAAGCGCGTGTCTGTTCGCAGCTGCTGCGCCGCGCGTTCGACAACTACAACACTTCACACCACATGCGACCCTCTTTATCTTAATCACGTCGCTCCCACGCTACTGCTGCTTGTTAGCACAGATCTGTGGCCATCTGCCCAATGTCTAGCTTCTAGATTGCATGACAATATACTCATTTACATCAATTGACCTGATTTTTCATTAGCTTCAGTCTTGTCTATTGCATTTATTTTAGACATCCCTTGTTTATTCATTTTTACGATCATAAGAGTGAATTCCACATTAAGCAGGTATATACAAAGAACCGGGTCTCTATTGGTTCCCATAAATTTTCAGTTCCGATTTTCTCAGTCCATAACGTTTTCTACCATAATTTTTATTAGTCATATTGTTAATAGTCATAAAATTTAACGACATAAATTGTAGATCTGATTTATGCAGGTCATCATTATTGTTAGTCATAATATTTGTCGGTCATAATATTCAAAGCTCAGATTCTATATCATTACATAATGTAGAAGGTAATAAACTTGTTTATAATAATTGTCGTAAGGTCTATTTTCGCAAGGTATAATGATCGATATTCACTTGATATCCTATATTTCATGTAACTTATTAATCCATTTCGTGCCGCCAACGAGTCGACGGAGCCCCGCTTCGCGGGACTCCTATTTTCGCTCTGAGGGACACAAGGTAACTAACGAACCTACCTGGGAAAACATGATTTTTTGTTCATGTTTTGTGTAATTCACTTTAGTAATTAAAACTATATGAATAATAACCATTAGTCCGTTAAAATGTATGCCTTAAAATATTTCTGAATAATAATGCATAGGCCTTAGAATGTTATACTAATCAATTTTATAACTTTTGCGATTATAGTATTTAATATTATAGAATGATAATGTTCGAACTATTAAACGTTATGCTTAGCAAAAATTATGACTATTGATCTTTATGTTCTTTAATTATATGGATATCAATTTCTGACTATCGAAATTCGGAACAATAAGAATATGGGAAAGAAAGGGATCCCACAAAGAACCAGATACAAACCTAGAATAATTAAGATGGAGAATTTTACAGAAGGGTCAACGATGCTTTTTACAGGTTGTCGTCAGAGAGAGCTTGATTGTCGGCATAAATAGTTGTCAGGGTTGAGAGATGTACATAATCGCACAAAGATTGCTGCCAATGAAAGGGCTAGAGCTTGGGGCCGGAGGGTCGTTGACAGGAGTGTCGCAGAGGCATCGCGCCGGAAGTCGCCGCTTACCGCCGCAGGAAAAACCGCCCATTGTGGATGATCACAGCCAATGACTCTGCGATATTCTACAAAAACCATGCGTTATCGGAGCAATAGCGCTTATTACGGCGTGCCGGAGTTAGAGCTTCGCGGAACACGGGATGCGTCGCGTTCTTGCCGGTCGCGCTGGGCGCAGGGACAGGACAAAAACTTTGTGAACAAGCTTATTAAATGCGAATATGACAGAGCTATATCAATCATAACGAACAGTACTTCACAGGATCCCAGACAACAGATACATTGTAGCCAATAAGTTTTTATTAATACGATCCCTGATAACTAACTCTCCAATTGTAAGCTGTTAAAAGATAATAAAGAGTTTCAAGACATGTCTGATAAGTTTACAAAATTAATTACTTATTCTCATCAAAGATTTATACATACACTGAGCCTCAAGCACTGTTCTCTCCTCAGCCACATGGCACAATTTTTCATAGTGTGCTATATACTAGTAAGTTCAAATCTAAATTACAAGTACCTGCTAAACTATATTCAAGTCACATAAGTATATACTTTCCTCCACATGAGATACGCTTGCAATTTATCAATGGCACGCCGTGCGCAGCAAATTCCCATCACAATTTATCCTGCCATTGCGACTTCCTGTTCCTGTGTGGGCACCTGGGCACTGGCCACTGCTATGGAATAAAAGGTTTGAAATGAGCCCAGTATAAGTCATATCAACTTGAAAACTCGCGATTATCCTGTAAGTGTAGGAACTTAACTACGCACCTGCTTAGGGCGTTGCATTAGCGGGAGCAGTGTGTAAACAGGATGTTATTGTTGTGTCCTCCATTGAGCCGAGCCGGTGCGGGTATGTAGGTTGTCATCGAGATGCGCGCGACCGGCCCTGCGCCGCTGACACATCCACATTAAAATTTCCATAAACATGTCATTACGGTTTGCGGCCGAGTCATTCTGCCGTCGTTTATTTTTTATATCTTTCTGATACCTCGTAAAGTATGCAATATTATCATCGTGTATAACGTGGATTACAAGCCGTGGCATTTGAATTTGAATTATAACAATTACCGTCGATGATACGGCCAAGTGGGTGCGGCGCGGGCCCACGTCGGGGGCTGCGCTCGCGCCCCGCTGTCTAGGCTTCGAGCGGCCGCAGGACTTCATTCGATCAGCCTTATCACCAGTGTTGGCCGAACGTCAATTGCAATTAACCATTACAAATTGAACCGTAAACCGTAACAGGCGGTTACAGTTTACGGTTCAATGCGTAATGGTTAATGGTCAATTGCATGAACGTTTCGGCCAACACTGCTTATCACTCTGTCGATAAACCTGATGGGAGGCATAAATAAAGGGGTTCTCACGAGTGTCTGGTGGCTGTTTGCCGGCAGCGGGCGCAGTAATGGTCACGACACGCGTAAATTGCGTATCATCATCCAATAATATTTGTCGTGCGCCGAGCAAACAACGGCGGGCGCAGGCGGAGTGCGGGGTGCGTGGTGTTTGCCGCACCTGGCCGGGCCCTTGTTTTTCTAACGACCAGTTTCTAACAACAAAGTTTGGAGTTAATTTGAGCCTCTCCCCGGCCTGGGCCGCCGCACCTGTCCCCGCGTCCCGCGCGTGTCAACAGTCGCGGAGATCCCGCGCCGTCCGTGGACCGCCCCCGCTAATCTCTTCAAGCCGTTCCAGGCATTGTGTCAGTTGTCGTCACAACAGTGTCCTGCTCCTGCGCCGCCGCCGCCGCGACACGACGACACATGTCACGTCGGATCACATTTTCCACCCGCGCGTATCTTTCCCACGCTACATTAAACGGATTAAGAAACTAATTAAGCCTGCATAATTTGTTTCTGACGGCGCGTCGAGTGGAATAAGCCGAGGCCGAGGTTTCAATAAAGGATTAGCCTAAGTCTAGTCTAGACTAGGCATTACTGTCAGTCACCTCGCCTGGTTTAGAGACTTTAGAGCGCGTCACTGCTCGCCTCAATGCCGACTTAGATACCTACCCAATTACTTTTATAACCACTTTAACGCTTCCTTTTCGGTAGTTTAAGTTAAAAGTCTTTGTATAGCTACAACATAACACAGCACCTCTGCCGAACGAGTGTGTTTTGGTAGTGAATTGTAGTGTATCGTTTGTTAGCCTTTTTTTAGCAAACCCATTTTGGTCGGCATCCCTTTGTTCAGGTAATGGCGGTATCATAACGTCTGCGGAGGTAAGGTGGCTGACAACGACAAACAGATGGCCTTACTTAGGTTTGATTTTATATTTATAATATTTTTCATGTCTCATTCAAGCATTTAGAAACCTTAGACACATTTGGTGGCGGCTTTACCTGTAGGTACTTATTGCCTTGTTTGGGAAATACAGCACCGAGTATTATTACGAAAGCTGCCATACTTCATGTTTATGGCGGCTGCGTGTTATTAGCGTTGTTATTCATGCATAGTATGAAATCCGTGCGCATTCACTGGTCGCGGTGCATTCGCATGGGCCGGGAGAAGTGGGATCCGAAGGTTCGGAGCAACCAGTTGGCTAAAAATAAACAGGTCACGTCGCGCCGGCGGCGAAGCCCGAGCACCCGCTCGGGGGTGGGGTCCGCGGCGCGCGGGGCTCATTAAACCGGTCTGCGGGAGCGGCCGTCGGCCGCTGCACTTGCTAAATGATTTTGTTCCACATGAATATGTAATGGAGTTTACCACGGGGTGTCATAAAGCTGATGCGCTATTGTTTCGCGCCTCTCGCGGCCCCTTTGCGCTGCGCACTCTCGGCGACAGGTCCCCGTCAGTCCCCGCTACGTTATTCAATGTCCGCGCGGCTCCGCCGCTCCCCACAATGCGCGGACATCATCCATCATACGCTCCATCGACACATTGATGTTCTTCTCGCTGATTGGAACAAATCCATTATAAACATATATTGATATTTATTGATTGATTGAAAACAATCACTCGTATTGAGCATGACATATTCATAGCTCATTGTGTTCCGGATCTCGCGGGTGTCCGTACACGGTATGAAGCGTGAGGCATTCACGCGGCAGTTTCATTGCCATGATCGACAGGCCAAATGTGTAATGAAGTTTCATAACAAACATTCGATATCAAAGTTGATTTGTAACTTGACAGCCAAGCCAAAACCAATATTTCAAGCCGAATAAGTGAAGCTAAAATATTACGCCAACACCTGTTCACTCAAATATACAATTCCATGCAGGTACCTACATACTTACTTTAAATCCTACAGTTTCTGTAAAAGATAAAGCCGTATGAAGGTTTTCACTATCATACCAATGCAAATCTGTTCCAATGCAATAGATCACCACAGCTCCTGCCGCAATTACCTTCTTCTAAACGCTAGTCGAGAGCTGTTGCCAACTTTTAATTGCTTTCGTGAAGTGAAACAATTTAAAAGTGCAATGAAAACCCAATACTTCAAACTTCAACATTTATTCAGAAAATAGGGCACAAGGGTACTTTTACACGTCAACATGGAATTTACATACTATAATATTCTTATTTTAAAAGCAAACACTGGTTTATTATAGAAAATTACTGTTTAATCTTGTATCTTAGATTCGCCATCTTACAACCACACCCATATATTCGCTGTCATAATCTATGCGCGCTATGCGCTATTTGAGCCTTATGGATACACGACATTCGTCCCCCTTTTCAAAACGAATTTACTTACTATCTAAGTTATAAATCTAATCTATCAGGTGCTCTCCTGATTCTTGTAGACCGTCTCAGATCCGGGCCAGTCGCCGGTGATGTTTGCATCTCAGGAGTGCTGCCTTCTAGTGGTAGTGGTAGTCCAGTTACTTCCACTCTATCTGATGGTTCAGCTGAAGGTCCCACCTCTTCTAATCCTATCTCCTCAGTACCCTGACTTATTTCGACCTCATCTGTTGGGACTGGCGGTGTTATAATAACAGGAGGTGTGACCTCCGCTGATGACCCATTTTTAACCGGGATCTGAGACAGTTTATACATGGTCTTAAATCTGATACATGATAAAAAAAATTGTATGCCATTTGAGTTAATTACATACCTATCTGGGCTTAGAATTTTAACAATAGCCGCTTTGGTCCACCCTTTTCCCTCTTTTAAAATTTTTGACCATACTTTTTGTCCTTCCTTAAAAGTAAGAATCTTATCCAAGTTATTATTCTTTACCACTTTTTTAGACAGGGTATTGGATGGTTTTATTAGTTCAAAACGCGTTCTTGGTTTGTGTTTGAAAACAATTTCATTTGGAGACATACCAGTAGAATTTGGACTGTTTCTATATGTAAATAAAAAGTTTTGTAACAAAAGTTCTTTTGAGGGTCTGGACTCATGTTCTACTAATAACCTATTTAATGCCTGTTTGACTGTCTGAACAGTCCTTTCTGCCATTCCATTTGATTCAGGATGGTATGGAGGGCTCTTTAAAGTCACACATCCATTATTTTTCAAAAATTGTACAAATTGTTCAGAGGAAAAGGGTGGCCCATTGTCACTGACAAGGTATACAGGGATACCAATTATAGCAAATGTTTTACACAATTTTTCTATTACTTGCGAAGCTGAAGTGCCATTCATTATGTGTACATCCAGCCACTTGGAAGTTGAATCCACTATTAGCAAATAAGTTACAGAGTCTTTCATGAAAAAGTCTACATGTACTCTTTCAAAAACATTATCACATTTTTTCCAACTGACTGGTGGACTTGCATTGGTAAAATTTCTTGTTGATTGACATATATTACAACCAGCAACAACTCTTTCAACATCTTCATTCATATTAGGCCACCAGCAATAACCTCGCATTAACATTTTTGACTGAACAATTCCCTGGTGAGACTCGTGAAATAATCCTAATACTTTATCTCTTAACTTGGTTGGGATAATAACTCTATTTCCCCATAGTATACATTTCTGTTCAGTGCCTAATTCAGCCCTTTTATTAAAATATGGCTTCATACACTCATCATTTACTGAGCTGGGCCATCCAGATAACACATAATCATACACTTTACTCAATGCCACATCTTTTTGTGTATATTTAGCTATTTCCTGAAAGTCCAGTAGAACATCATTGGTAAAGTTAAAATAATTTATGCAGTCAGCTACATTAGCTTTTTCTGGTAATGGTAATCTTGACAGAGCATCAGCATTTCCTAGTAATGTGCCTTTTCTATAATTTATTACATACTGATAACCTGACAATATTAAAGCCCATCTTTGTAACCTTGCATTAGCTGTAATTGGAATTTTCTTAAGAGGATCAAATATAAACTTTAATGGCTGATGGTCTGTAACAAGCACAAATTTTCTGCCATACAAAAATTTATGAAACTTTTGAACTGCAAAGATTATCCCCAAAGCCTCTTTTTCAACTTGGGAATAATTCTTCTGAGCATCAGTTAAGGTAGCCGATGCAAAACATATAGGTTCACTATTTATTTGGTGACTTAAAACCGCTCCGAGGCCATATTGACTTGCATCTGTGGTGACAAACACTTCTTTGTTACAATCATAATGCACTAGTAAATTACAATCTGTGATTAACTTCCTGCTTGCTACAAAAGCCTTATGACACTCCTTGGTCCATTTAAAGGGAACATTTTTTCTTAATAAGGCATGTAAAGGTGCTAATGTATCCGAAAGTCTAGGTAGAAATTTTCCATAGTAATTTAATAGCCCTAAATATGCCTGTAATTGTGTAATGGATGTAGGTTCTGGTGCCTTTTCAATAGCCTCTACTTTTTCGGGTAATGGTTTTATTCCCTCTTCACACACTAAATGCCCTAAAAACTTAATTTCACTACAAAAGAATTGGCATTTATCCAAATTCACCTTGACACTATACTGCTTTAGTTTTTCTAACACATTTTCCAAATTTTTATGACAATCTTCTAAATTAGTACCCGTTATGATCAAGTCATCAATATATGCTTTAACAAAAACTGATGGACCTGATGATATACCAAATTGTAAGCGAGTAGGCCTAAATAACCCTAAATGTGTATTTATAGTCATATATTCTTGTGATTTCTCATCTAATAACAATTGTTGGTAGGCACCACTCAAATCCAGAACACAAAATACCTTTGCTCCAGCCAACTCTGCAAATATGTCCTCTGGAAGAGGCAAGGGGTAATGATCTGTGTCTAACATCTTATTTAAAGTCACTTTATAATCTACACATACTCTAATTTTTTTATCATTCTTTTGAACTACAACAATAGGGCTTGCCCAGTCACTATGGGTTACTCTCTGAATAATTCCTGCCTTTTCTAAATTTAGTATCTCATTTTCTACTTCCTTCTTCTTAGCGTAAGGAATGGAGTAAGCCCTATGAAAAATAGGAGTTGCCCCATCCCTAAGCTTCAAAGTAGCCTGCATGTTTACAATATGTGAGGATCTATCTTTACTAAACACACACTTGTATTTATTTTTAACACTTTCAATCAGCTTATTTTTATCTTGAGTTATCCCTTCTTTTTGTATATAACCTACTTTGTGAAGCTTAAATCTTTCTTGCCAGTTAGGAAATAATATTCTCAACCAATTTCTACCCACTAAAGGTTTAAAATAACTATCACAGTCAATTACAATGAGGTATAAATCTTTTCTCACATTTCTGGGTTCTATCTTAATAGCCCCAAGTACTAACAAGGGATTTCCTGAAACAGCCTTTAACTTAACTAAACACTTTCTTAGTTCATACCTTGCAAAGTAGGTCTTATAGTCTTTAAGATGAATCACCGACTTGCAAGCTCCAGTATCAATTTGCATCTTCAATTTTCTGTTACCTAGTCACAAAGGGAGTTCTGCACAATCCTCTTCTGACACATTGCCAATGCTGCCCAGTACCACATCTTCCTCTGGCTTGTATTCACTTCTCTCCTGCCGACTTTCCATTGCCACAGGTCCTTGATCCACATTTCTGATATTTCTGTAACGGCATTTATGAGCTAAATGTCCTTGTTTCTTGCATACAAAGCAAACACAATCTTTTTTGTAGCACCTGTCTGTAGAATGTGAACCGCCACAGCATCTGCATTCTACTCTCCCTGATGGATTATTGTTGTTGTAAGAGTTGTATCCTGATCTATTGGGTGCCGGGGTTTTGTTGATTATTTTCTTCTTTTGGTTTAGCATTTGTATGTTTTCAGCATCTGGTTGAATATTTTTTGTATCTTTTGCAGCGCTTTCTAGAGCAGTCGCTAACTTAATTGCCCTTTCTAAAGTCAATTTCTCCTCCGCTAATAGTTTACTAATAATGTTTTCATTTTTCAATCCACACACTAATTTGTCTCTTAATGCGTCATCCAGGAAGGTTTTAAAGTCGCATTTAGCAGCTACTCTTTTTATTTCTACCACAAAATCGTTGATAGATTGTTGTTCTTTTTGTTGGCACCGGTAGAAATCGAATCTCCACGCAATAATGCTCTTCTTTTCAACGTAGTGCTCCTTAAGCGTACTTATTAATTGTTGGTACGTTTTATCTTTAGGTATTTCAGGGGATAACAAATTTTTTAGCACGCCGTAACACTCTGGCCCGATTAATGTTATCAGCAATGCTACTTTTTTTGCTTCGTCCTCGATATCATTCACTATAAAGAACTGCTCCATTCTCTCAATGTAGGCCACAAAATCGCCTCCTTGGCGATAGTTTTCTATACTGCCTATCATGGCCATGGTTTTGTTTTTGTCCTCGTCGCCAATATAATATTCTTATTTTAAAAGCAAACACTGGTTTATTATAGAAAATTACTGTTTAATCTTGTATCTTAGATTCGCCATCTTACAACCACACCCATATATTCGCTGTCATAATCTATGCGCGCTATGCGCTATTTGAGCCTTATGGATACACGACACATACGAGTACAAACAAAAAAAAACACATCCAGAATTATAAAATATACACAACAACAATTACAAGGACTTGTACGAGCCCTACGGGAACAGTTGTACGAGTGCGTGTTGTATGAATGAGCTTTGTAGTAATCGTGGTGCATCTGTTGCAGCGGCAACGGTGGCGCAGCCTTGCCCGAGGCTCGGCCGCGCAGCTGGTCGGGAGGAGCCGGCGCCGCCGCCGCGGGCTGTGGGCCGCCCGCCGCCGCGTGCGCGCCGCTCGCCGCGCCCCGCATGCCCGCACCGCACGACGAGCCCGAGGGAATCACGCCGCGACCTCTGCTACAGGAAATAAAGTAACATCATCGGCAGGAAATACTGCATAATACCTCTGAGATAAGGCGATCCGTGCGCAGCCCCGACCTCCGCGACGCGACGCCGCTCGCAGGCCGTGCCTGCTACTACCCTGTTCCGTTAACATTGCAGCATGTGCCATATATGTAATACTAACTTTCAAATCCGGCGTAACTTATAAAAGCCCGAAAATATCAAATAGCGGAATTTAGTACCTCGCCGTCGCTCTTAATATAATGTTTACGACGATTAAGAGCAATATGCTCATTCCAAATTTTTGGGTGACATATATGTAATTATATATATTTATAAATTGTATGTAATAATTTGTGTAGTGTATGATTTAGTGTATAGTGCTAGTTTATGTATTTTATTATTATTTTTGTCTTAATCGTTTTTCATTTTGCAATTATTATTTTTTCTTTTGTTTTTCCACCACCCTTACGCTTAACTATTTTCACCGTTTCGCTATCTGAAGGTTGTCTGGAAGAGATAGCTGTTTAGCGATAAGTCCGCCTGTTGTTACTTTATTGCCCATATATTAAGGTAGTGTATGTATACATATTTTAAGCACATTTTTCGTACCGATATTTTCAGACGTGACTGTACACAAACAGTAAAATATTCTTGAAACTTGGAACTTTTACCCCCCAACAGATCTCCCCCCACCCTTTAAATTAGGGGACGGAATATTGTCCTAAGCGAAACCCCACCAAAAAAATTCATGTAAAATGTTGCCAAGACGAAACCATAATAGGCTCGCACTGTCAAAAATTATCAGAAGTAATGTAGAGCCAAGCTTCTAACTCTGCATGCCCTAACTTCACACGGTCAAAATAATGTGGCTTGGTCGTTTTGCTACCATCACATGGGCATAACGTCAAACAAAATGGCCAAGTGCGAGTCGGACTCGCCCACGAAGGGTTCTGTACCATTTATGACGTATTAAAAAAAACTACTTACTAGATCTCGTTCAAACCAATTTTCGGTGGAAATTTGCATGGTCATGTATATCATATATTTTTTTAGGTTTATCATTCTCTTATTTTAGAAGTTACAGGGGGGGGGGACACATTTTACCACTTTGAAAGTGTCTCTCGCGCAAACTATTCAGTTTAGGAAAAAATGATATTAGAAACCTCAATATCATTTTTGAAGACCTATCCATAGATACCCCACACGTATGGGTTTGAGGAAAAAAATTTTTTTGAGTTTCAGTTTTAAGTATGGGGAACCCCCAAAATTTATTGTTTTTTTTTCTATTTTTGTGTAAAAGTCTTAATGCGGTTCATAGAATACATCTAATTACCAAGTTTGAACAGTATAGTTCTTATAGTTTCGGAAAAAAGTGGCTGTGACATAATCGGACAGACAGACGGACATGGCGAATCTATAAGGGTTCCGTTTTTTGCCCTTTGGCTACGGAACCCTAAAAATGTATTCACTGTTCATTACATTTCTATTATACAATAATTCTTGTAGTAACGAAACGGCTAAGCGACATATTTTGACTAAGGTGTAGAGTTTGTGTGGCTTGTAGAGTTAGATGCTTGGCTCTACATGAGATCTGGAAACATTTTGGGATTTTATTATCTACAATTGTCTCGTTTTATAGTAGTTTGTGTGACTGCTACATAATGAAAGGCATTAAAATACGAGTGTGGGTTTAAGAAACTGAGCGTCTTAAAAGGACCACACCAGAGTTTTAATGCCAAATTATGTAGAGTTACATACACTATTTTATCTACACACATATTATAAACTATCTATGATAATTCACTAGCCTAAATTACAGCCAACATTGGGGCATCGTTGCTCTCTTGGCAGAACTCGCGGATGAGGTGGCGTCTGCGAAATATCTTTATCGCTCATTTCGCACGAAACTTTTGTTATAGTTACTTTAAAAACACTTTATACTTAAAACTAAATAAAAGATAAACTGTACGTCAAATGGCGGTAAATGAAAAATTTACACGCATGTCACGCATCCGTAGTTTTTTTTTTAATTCAGACACTAACTAGAGTGGGGGCCTCTTTCCGTATCATTCGATACAAACTACATGCGAGATTTGTCAAAAGTGTATGCAATTGACATTTCATTACGAACAAAGATGCATCTCGAGTATCTCGACTGATATTAGAACCGAGGCAGGTCAAATCGAATTGCTTTTTTTCAGAGATGTTCCAAATTTGAATGTCATTACCATATCGATTTTGATGTAGTAATGAAGCAATTGCAAAATGTACACTATTTTACACACATAAAAAATTGGTTGTAACAAAACGTAAAAGTTTATCGTAATGGTGGCCATTATTTACGGATTTTGAAGGCATCATAGAGGGTTTATGATAAGTGTGTACAAAAAATATTTATCTTAATTCACTAATAAGTATTTATTATGCAAATTCCTCTGCATTCGCATTTGCCCAGCAACAAGTCGGGCCGATACACTCAACGGGCGTGACTAATTATATGCATAATTAATTACCCCATATAAAGAGAACGACTTAAAAACTAAATGGACTTGAATTTGCAAACTCCAACAAACTGGACTCCATTAGATAGGGATCAATTAATTATGATTAAGATGAAACTCAATCAGTCAAATCGAAGAGAAGTGGCATACGATCCGCTCCGTTAGGGCACTTGAACATATCGAGTTGTTTTTGTGCAATCGCTTACTCATTTTTAAGGCGAGTCTGTTAACAAAACGTTTCCAATACCTCATAGAGAACCACTACGAGCAATATATACTTGAGTTTTTTCTAAATATATGCGGTAAAAGATCCATTAAATTTAAAATTATATGAGTTCCGCTCTAAACTGTGCAACCTTATTTAATCCAGTAACTTTCTCGCCTTTTGTAACGGGGTTCATTTGCGTCAAATCCGGCATCGGCAGTTCTGATTTTTTTGCAGACTTGTTTATGATGTTGGTATCGTTGAAGATAACAAAACAATGTCCTAGAACAGAAAAGTGCCACTTTGATCTTTCCTAGCAGCGAAGAGAAAACCCTTTTCCGAATAGATGATGTGAGTATGTTTTCAAGTCTGTATGATGTGAATATGTTTGTTATACGTTGCATAAAAGTATAAAACAATGACAGCTACACTCCTATGGGAATTTTAGGATCGGCAGACCACTACTATATTCACCCAAAGACAATGAGAAGATATCTAGATTTATAAAGTAAACATTTTACTCATGACAGGCTCGTCTAAAGACAGTATTTCTGGCGAAATTAGAATTACAAAAACTGATGTGGAATATTTGGAGGTGGTGAGAGGGAATAAGACGAGGAATAAACATTTTTTGTTCCAGAAGAGTGGAAGAATCAGTGAGGCCATTTCAAAGTTTATATAGAAACATTTGATCTATAAATACGCGTCGTTTTTCTAGTGGACCAAGACCACGACGGTGTGTGCTACTCTCTGTCATATTCAGACTATGGCAGAAGTTGAGCGACTTTAATTTTTTTTTTCTATTATTATTACATTTTGATTATTGTGGTTCTTTCACGCTGAACCCGGTCGCGGTCAAGCAGTTTATCCGCGCGATATGTTGCTGACGTTGCGGTGGCCGCCAGCTCCATGTCGGCGGTCGGCGGCCGTGGGTGACCGCAACATGCACCCCGGTCCCCGACAGGCATCATAAGAAATTGTAAAATTTACTCTTTGAGACCCATACTGTCGCGCACATAGTCAATCCCATCAAAAACATTTTCATGTAAAATGTAAGACGAAACCATTAGGCTCGCACTGTCAAAAAGTTATCAGATAGTAGGGCCAAGCTTCTAAATCTACAAGCCCTAACTTAACAACCTCTACACCTTAGTCCACATATATTCTTATATATAATTAACCACATATATATAATTCTACCTATATTTACAAATAAAACACTTACTTACTATATGGCTTGACAGTTTCACTACCGTCACATGGGCGTAAGGTGAAAAATGTATTCATTATTTTACTTACTTATAATACTTACTTCTTGTAGTAACATGTTTTTGTAAGTCGCTTATGACAATCTTTCATCCCCTAATTTAAAGGGTTGGGGGTGATTTACTTTTAAAAATCCTGAAATATGTATCTGAGGGCATGTTTTATACAATCTGCTTTTTTACTGATTCCCCATAGAAACTTCTACCCCCTTTTCCCCCTAACGCCCTTTTCCTCCGCTTTGTCACCCTTTCGGGGTGATTTTGGGATTGAAATCTATTATATACTATATCCTTTTCCATAACAAAAACTATCTACATACCAAATTTCAACTAAATCAGTTCAGTGGTTATTGATTCCCCATACAAAGTTCCACCCCCCTTTTCACCCCCTTAGGGGGAAAAAAATTTGTTGTTGTTTATATACTAATACTATCTAACATACCACGTTTCAGCTTCCTAGGAATACCCTAAGAGTGTTGATGATCATCAGTGAGTGAGTGATTCAGTGGCGAAATCGGGGTTTTTTAGATATTAATAAAATGTAAAGTATGAGAGCTATGCAATTGAATTTTTTTACGCTTATTAAGTCCACTGTTGACATTATCCCCGAGAAATTTGTTTATGTGGTATAATCCGAACCCAAGTTATGAGGGTTCAAAAAAACGACGAAGCGCTTCGAGAATAGGTAGGTATCGTGCCCCCAGATACGCCTGAGTGAGATGCATTGTTAAATGAAGATTCAATGATACCTACATGGAGTTAAATGTAGATACCGTGAATTAAAAAAAAAAAACCTTACCTTTTTCAATGGGCCACTCCCCTATTTTGTAACCCTAAAATACGCCAAGTTTTATAATTTTATCCCAATTACAAAAACTTACAATACAACAACAATTATTATTCTAACAATATTATCGTTGGTGTAGCTTTTATATCCCAGATAAAATTGAATTGTTAATTATATCTTTAATTATGAAAATAATTAAAGATATAATTAACTACAGCCCTTGCGCAACTACATATCAGCAGCCCAACAACCCGGAGCAACGATCTCAAACTCTATCTGCATTCCATCTTAAAATTCGCGTAGAGCGCCGCCGCCCGCTGCGCCCGAGCAACGTCAATAAAAATAAATCAAATCAGTGCAGCGGGAGGGCGGGAGAGGCCCGGAGGCTCGAGGCCGCGGGGAGCAGGGGGCGGCGGCGGCGCGGGTTCAGTCCCTCGCCGAGTCCCGCGGCGCGCGCACGCCGACCTCACTTTCGCGCAGTCCGACCCATGCGCGCACACGCGCCCGCTCAGTGCTACAGTGACTACGAGTGCAGTGATAGAGTCTCGTGCCGCGGCGCCACGCGCGGCCAGAGCTGCGGTCGTCGGCTGGCGGCGGGCATGCGCCCGCGCCGGCAGCGCCGGGCGCCCGGCTGACGCTGCGCCCGCCGGCCCCATGCGCCGCGCCCGCGCCGCCGCCGCGCCACCGCCCCCAGCGCCGGCGTCGGCGAGCGCCACCCCGCTGCTGCTGCTCCTGCTCGCCCTGTTGCATGTACGTCATCACACCTTCTGGACTCTGCTGGTTCCATGCCATACCTCTAGCTGCTCGGCATAGACAAATCACATATTACACACCCGAGAGACCACAACACGGTAACTTAGGCTAAGACTGGTGTCTCGTAAATTCTCACTTCGAGAAGAAAAAAACACACCCCCGTCTCAATGTGCCAGATAGGCAACATTTCCTTCTTGTTCTTGCCTTACCCAGACCAATAATTTCCGTAGCTTTTGGGTAGTCAATAGCAGTTTTTCTCTTTTGCTCTAGATATCTTAGCTTATTCTCTAATTAGAGGAAACAGTGCAATTAGAATCCAAAAACCATCTGAAAACCCTCTTATAATATCGGAAATACCCATATCCATAGATGAAAGCCCCTAATAAACCCATTATATCCGAATTAAATTAGTTTAGGCATCCGAAAAGCCATCTGATAACTAATAACATACCGGAAAAAACAAATTCCAACGAGTAAAAATAAATGTGGAGCGTTTGTCCTTGTCAGACCATTCGATAAGTAATGCCTGTACAAGCCAGCGCGAGGCGATTCGGCATTCAGCTCGCATCATTATGCAAATGTCTGTGGGAATCGCCGCGAGTCGGGGACGTGCATGTCGGCCCTAACACACTTCACGAGTCATGTGCGAAAGCTAGCCACACTGCCGATTGGAAAGTTATCTTTAACTGCGGAAATTGCAGGCAGAAAAAGTAGCGATGCGTACCACAATAATCTGCTTGGTATCAGACAAATGAGCATTGGTCGGTGGTCGCATTGACAATTTCCGTTGGCCGCATCCGCTGAAGCCGCACGATTATCGCATTGAGTCTGCGCGTTATCTGCTGCTGGAGACCGCCAGCGCGCGCCGCGTCGCACGCGCACGTGACGCGCACTCCGATGTGCCCACTCCGGTCTCATCCCACAAACCGAACACGAATGCTCCATGAAATGGAACTGGAGACTATTTCTGTTCTTCCCAGAGGTCGTTGCCTCCGTGACCCCTAAGACTTAACAAAGGCAATCAAAACAATAAAATCCTTCTCTTATCTATGATAAAGTAGCCAGAGATCACGTTATTCATGTGAAGGCACCGTGCCGTGACGATTAGTAGGAGTCTACTTAGCTGTTTAAACATCTATATTTTGTAAAGCTTTCTCAGGCATTCATGTTTATTTGTGGATTATTTTTATCATATCACTGTTACCAGATCACATCCGCGGCGAGGCTCATGTAAGGTGATCGTTATTTATTTGTTTCTATTTTGAACAAGAGACTCCCGACCCGAATTCTTAGAATTTCACTAAACTTTTGAGTTTCGTTTGTCACAGACCTTATTTCGAATTTCTCAATTCTTTACATGGTTTTCAATCAAATTCATTTGAGTGACAGCCTAGCAGGTGTAAAGGCCATAACCTTAAAATCGATATCTAAATTAGAACGTATCTTAACCAGAACTTATCGTTATCGTATTTCATTCTTCGAATCGGGCCGATAGATGTTTAATGTGATTCACTTACCGAGGATAAAGTAATGTTTTAAAGGGCAAATCAAAACATATTTAGGACATAGACAAAACCAGTTGGGCGGTTTTTCGAATTCCCTCAATAAGTATTAAAATAATTACTGTTTTCCATTTTTCTAAATTCTCCGCCCCCTGTGAAATTTTACTAAAAATATTTGTTCAGCACTTGCTTATTACACATCTCAAATATGAAAGCCCCGAAAAACAGTCTCCCATACGTAGTTTAAGAACATACCCGGGTCCAGTTAGTTGCGATATGTAAAAGATATCGTAGTCAATTTGGAGAAAAAAGTAGTTACAGTGGTGTTAAAGGTAAATTACAAAAAAAAAATCTTGACATTTACAACAAATAATCCAATAAGTGTAAACTTGTAAGCCATTACTCTGCTTGACACCTTAATGCCGCGAAGGCACCTGTAATACTTAAGTCGCTTCATTCAATTGTACTTATTGAATGTTTGTCTGTCCAGCTTATTTGTTAGCTTTCATGCAGATTAGCATTTATGCTTGTTTAGTAATTGCCTTGCATTAATCTGATCTAAAGCCTTTCAAAACCAGTACTTATTGAGAGATGCTGTTGTGAAAGTCTTTGAACGCAGTGGGCTCAGCAATAAACAGGCAATTAAATCTATACATGTCTGCTAAACGCTAAAAGTATTTATTTTCAATAACAATACACATAATGGATATATACAGATGATTACTATAACTAGCTTATATCTAAAATAGGCCCTTGAGGCATTGTACCAAGGATGCTGGCGGCATTTCCTCGTAGTATCGCAATACTGATACGTTGTGCGAGGAAGCCGCCAGCTCTTCGGTCACCAGTTACGTCAACCAGACGTTTCACGATTTCTCCAAACAACTAGTGCGCGCTGGGACCCCATGGACCTAGAGTTTCAACGCCAAATGGTACAAAATGGTACTCTCTACTGAGGCTCTTATATTTATTACCCGCTTTTACCTTAGTCCATTGGAGGTGGGACGGTGCCAGTGTGTCTACGCAGGTAGCATCCCACACTAACATCCGTCCCAAGCTCCAATGAACCAATGACACCCCATCAGGCCTCTTGCTATCATCCCTGATAATGCCGGTCGGCTCAAGAAGGGCAGGCACATTGATGGTGGCAAGATATCGACGGATTATGTCATTAAGCGACGCATGTCTTGAAAAACGACCTGCACTTTTTTGACAAGATAATCCAATGTGTCCCAGTCGGTCCACGTCCGTGCCACAAGAGCATATATGTGGCGTACATACCGAAACCCCGAGTCGCAAACCAGTCGCCAGTCTTAGGGAGGTGGGATCCAAGAAATAAAGATCTTGTTTGCTAAATATTTGTTTGTTTTGTTTGTCTGATTGTACCTATTTAGGTACAATCAGATCTTACTTTTCAAAGAAATTTTGTTAATTGGGAGATGTTACTGTTTAGTCTATATCAACATGTCATAAATATCTTGACCAAAAAGGATGAGTAACAAGAATCATAAGAGTAATTCTTAATTTTTAATCAATAAGAGTAATTGATTAAGTATTAATAAAATATCAATTGACTTTTATTTCAATCGTAATGCACTTTTCTTTGGAATCGTCCCTTGTATGGGTATTAAGAAAGTAGGTACACACATACATAATCTTGATTGGGATTCCGTATATTTTAGAACAGCTATCGTGCACAATGCACAAATATACGTAGCTACACACATAATATGTACATAACCGAAACGCAGATCCCGAGCGTGTTCTCAAATGCTCAATCATCAAAGCAATACCCGGACTAACACTTACTCTAGTCATCAGGAGCATTTTTTAAAAAGAATTTCCTTTTAAGGATTAAGTTCACCTTTGTACTGCCTATCCTGTGCCATATTTGTGTTTTACACAGTAATATATACATACATACATTGTATGTAAAATTGTACACAAATTTGTTGATTTGAAATTATTCATGTTATTTATACTCAGAATTAGAAACACTTACGATCTTAAGTTGAGTTGCCTTTTTATTTATAAAATGTTAGCTTACTTTTAAATCCATGTTCAAGTAAAAACCGAAATGAATAACCAACTAATTTTAAAGCCTTAAAATTACATAATTTAAAATGTTGTAATTTTTAGGGTTCCGTAGCCAAATGGCAAAAAACGGAACCCTTATAGATTCGTCATGTCCGTCTGTCTGTCCGATTCTGTCACAGCCACTTTTTTCCGAAACTATAAAAGCTATACTGTTCAAACTTGGTAAGTAGATGTATTCTATGAACCGCATTATGATGTTTACACAAAAATGGAAAAAAAAAAACAAAAAATTTTGGGGGTTCCCCATACTTAGAACTGAAACTCAAAAAATCTTTTTTCATCAAACCCATACGTGTGGGGTATCTATGGATAGGTCTTTAAAAATGATATTGAGGTTTCTAATATCATTTTTTTCTAAACTGAATAGTTTGCTCGAGAGACACTTCCAAAGTGGTAAAAAGTGTGTCCCCCCCCCCCCCCCCCGTAACTTCTAAAATAACAGAATGAAAAATCTAAAAAAAATTTATGATATACATTGCCATGCAAACTTCCACCGAAAATTGGTTCGAACGAGATCTAGTAAGTAGTTTTTTTTTAATACGTCAAAAAAATAAAAATATTTTTTTTTTTCATCAAACCCATACGTGTGGGGTATCTAAGGATAGGTCTTCAAAAATGATATTTAGGTTTCTAATATCATTTTTTTCTAAACTGAATAGTTTGCGCGAGAGACACTTCCAAAGTGAAAAAAAGTGTGTCCCCCCCTCTGTAACTTCTAAAATAACGGAATGAAACTTCCAACGAAAATTGGTTTGAACCAGATCTAGTAAGTAGTTTTTTTAATACGTCATAAATGGTACGGAACCCTTCATGGGCGAGTCCGACTCGCACTTGGCCGCTTTTTGATATTGCAGACTGTAGTACTTTTCTTTCTACAGTCAACTAATCTGAGAAACCCAAGGTTGCGTTGTTTTATCACAGAGCTGCTATATCACCATCCCCGGTCTCCATCATCAGATCGACTCGATGGTACCATAACATTGCATTGTCATCCAACTTACTTAAGTAAGTAGGTATGGGAAGCGGAGTCTAATTTATCTGACGAAATTGTATTACAGATACAGACATACCTACAAACACCGGCGCGGCGACCGGTCAAGCTTAGTGGGTAATGACCTGCCTATGAAGCCGATGGTCCTGGCCGTCCTGGGTTCAAATCCCGGTAAGGGCATTTATTTGTGTGATGAACAGAGATATTTGTTCCTGAGTCATGGATGTTTTTTATGTATTCAAGTATTTGTATATTATATATATATAAATCGTTGTCTGAGTACTGACAACAAAGGCCTTCTTGGGTTACCGTGGGACTTAGTTAATTAGTGTAATAATGTCCCTACAATATTTATTTATTTATCTCGTAACTTTTGTGTTGCTTTACATTGCGGGCCGAATTATTTTGTATTATTAATATTTTCATTGTATTTCTAAGCAAAATTTATCTCAATAAACTGAACGAGCAGATTTTTAATAGCCAGCCAGCCAAGCCATGTGGCACTCCTATTTTACTAAAGTGAAAAGTGTAATATGTATATTATCTATATCTATATGTATGTCTCTGATGGCCATTGACCGAGATCCCGAGTAGAGTACCTTCTCAGGAATTTATTTTTATTTTATTGATTCAAAAAGTTTACACAGCATTACAGCGAAGTAATATATTGTGAAATTTATAATAGACAGTATTTAAATGTTCTGATATGGTAAATTATTTGATTAGATAAACATAAAAAAATATATTTTAAAAGTTAATTTAATACAATTAAATCATTAATAAATAGGAGGATACTGTATTAGCCGTTCGCAATGACGATAACAGTGTGTACCGAGAGCCGAGAAGAGCTACAAAGATTATTACTGTCGTGGAAGCATCAGTTGCAGACAGGCGGTCTTATGTTGAGTGTCCAAAAAACGCAGTTTATGGAGTGCAATGTCCCCGATTCAGACTCCGAGCCAATATTGGTTGACGGACAGGAAGTACAGAAATGCAACCAATACAAATATCTTGGGAGCATTGTGCACGATTCCGGATTACTGGAGACCAACATTCAACACAGGATTGCAGCCGCCTGGTTAAAGTGGAGAGAGGTGACTTGTGTGACCTGCGACAGTAAAATAAAGGCCTCGTGTACAAGACCATCATAATACCGGTACTTACTTATGGCAGCGTTATATATATCGTTGTCTAAGTACCCTCAACACAAGCCTTATTGAGCTTACCGTGGGACTTACTCAATTTGTGTAATAATGTCGTATAATATTTATTTATATTTATTTATTTATATATATTTACTTTACTATTGGCTCTACATACGGTATGTTCCGAAGTATTAAATCGTAAATCATTAACTTCTCCGTTAATACTGTGTCGTTTGGAATGAGACTTTGTACATAGGTTAGAACCCCTAGTCGACCCTAGTCGAGTACCCTAATCGACACCTCCTATTCATCTATGTCCAGAGGGTAGAGGCACGTTGTATAGATACCTATCAATATATAGGTATGTATAGGTAAATACTGTTGTTACCTAGTTCTATTTTCCTTTAAAATTTATTTGTAGGTTTACATATAGGTATGTAAAATATATAATTATTGGTGCAATAAAGAATATGTACTTCCTTACTTACCCACCTCACTATTATTGATACAATTAACTCATTATATTCTTTTACTTGCTTTTCTTCCTGTAGCACACAAATCTACTCAATATCACTTACTTCTAGAACGCTGGATACAGTAATTCTTTTAGTAACAAGTGTTTTCATTCCAAATTGTACCAAAATTTAATTACTGTCTATAAGAGTTCGCCGTATTGTCTGCCTGTCGTGTCTGTAGTACAGGCCAGTCTGGAATCATTTTTCCACAATATTTTGGTCTAATTGAAATTGCTTAGAAGTTAAAAGCTGGCTGAACCTAAAAGATAACATCTACTTTGAAATAACCCTGAATACAAAACGTGATGAACAGGGGTCGGACAAAAAGTGCGGATGACGTAAAAATGACGTAATCTTGCACACAGGATGATGTTTGAGTTTGTATTTAAACTTCCGTGTGACATGTAGTAACAAAGAAGTATTAATGAAGTAACAAAATAATCGTAAATAAATCCATGGATTTAATAATACAGGTGGTAGAGTGATGTAGTGAATAAAATAAATTTCACGAAACTTGTTACCATAAGTTATAATTATTTGAAATTAGTTAGAACAAGTCTGTGGGATACCACAATATTCGAGTAAAGATGACATTTTAGAGCGTTTTCTTATACATTAGTAAATATAAATTTTAGCTAAATATAATCGTGAAGATACAATAGCTAAACAATAACGAAGTCAATTTATTGTTCATCTGATTGACAATGTGTCAGTCAAAAACGTACTTACTCATTTCAAGTGGCGATATCGTTTAATAAAGAGGTTGATAAATGATAAGTGATAATTGTTTATGAAAATCAAAAATACTATTTGAAATCATCCTATAAGTGGTTTGACGTCATCCGCACTTTTTGTCCGACCCCTGGTGATGAACGTTGTTTTACTCCAATCCGACAGCTGCAAAATAAACATGTCGGAGCACGAGTAGACACACGCTTACTTATATAATGACGTTACGTGATTATGATGATCGCAGCAGCTACGGGAATAACCTGTACCGCAGACTAGTCTTACAGTTATCAAACTAATTAGATTGTATGGTGATTCCACGTTGGTGCTGAACTAGCAGAAATACCTTAGTCATAACCATTGATTAACTTTATGTCGTTGTTATAAGGTGTTAGAATGGTCCGTCAACTTTGTTGATGGAACGGAATTCACAGTCTGAATAATATTTTTGCATTGTAGGTAACACTGAAAGTTCTTGGAAAGGGCCACTTAGATCATAAATATAACAAAATGAGACATATAAACTTTTTATTTTTTGAGGTATATTATAGGTACGCCATTCGCTTATCATTTGTATTTCAGAATTGCTGGCAATTTGAAAATTGTATATCGAGCGTCATTCCAATTTTGATCAGATTTTTTTTCTATCGTAAGCGTATATTACGATACCTATGTGAATCATAGTGGACGCGGCCAACACCGGAGTTACAATAGGTTTCAGTTATATTTTTGTAATCAAGCCTAGCTTTCACGATTGTTTAATGTTTTTTGTACTCTTTTAACAGATGATTATAGAGAAGAATATCATTCAAAAGCGACGTCACAAGTATACAGTTGTGCGGTTTATAAAAACAATGGACAAAAAAGTTGAATATTGGCAGATTCTGACATCTCTCAGTAATCCTATGCCACCAGTTAAAATAATCGTGTATTAATTCTTTTGCCCCCGGGGACCGAAAATCGTCATACGAAATGGACTTCAGGAGAATGAGCCGTGCGTTTCAGGATGATTCCATTCCAAAACTTATACAAGTGACCAGGAAGGGCCTGGACTCGTATTAAAATAAATATTGCCTAAATCGTACAATCTTCGCAATTTTAAGAACGTACAGTAAGCCCCTCGTGAAATCGCGCTTTGTTTTCCCGCTGCTACGTCAAGTGTAAATGTCCATCAGATTGTATCTTGGGTAGTCAGGACATCTCTCCAATCTAACCTCTGACAGAGGTTTTTCTCTGGGAGGCACATTTCTGTAAAAATGGCAAATACACTAAAGTGGAAAGTCCATGTACCTAACTACCTGAAAGTGAAGTCAATACACTACAAAAAAGAATATGTGAGTACCTAACTGAGGAATACTTCAATTAAAATAACTCAATAATATGGATAATGGAATTATGGATGATATACTCGTAACAGCAAAATCTTATTTAATCTCATTTGGACGACCGGTCTGGCCTAGTGCGTAGTGAACACAGATATTTTTTTCTGAGTCATGGATGTTTTCTATATATATATAAGTATGTATTTATCAATATACGTATGTATATCGACGCCTATTACCCATAGTATAAATAAATAAATAAATAATAGCTTTTCTTACTTTGGGGCTAGGTCGGTGTGTGTAAGATTGTCCCCAAATATTTATTTATTTACCGTAACCGTGTTCGCGGTCACGCCTGAACGGCGTTGTTGGTAAACAAAGTCGGCGTGGGCGGCGCGGGTGGAGCGGCGCGGCGGCGGCGTGGGCGTGCCGCGCGCCGGGCGGGGCCGCGCCGTGTCCCGCACGCCACGCCCCGCCCACTCCTCACGCGCCGCCGCCGACAAACACTGTATTCGATGTGTCTAGAAAGCAAAAAGAGATTGCAAATCAATTACTATTTCAATAGTAATAAGTACCTAAATATTCATATTTAGGTACTTATCTAAGTAAGTATTCGGTATGTGTGCAATAGTCAAATAAACTCGGGCTACAATAATTTATTACATTTAACAGAAGAACTTAGGTATATCATCAAACAAATAAACAATAACTATATAATTAATACACCGTGTAGGTAAGTACCTACTTATTAAATTGTTTGTTTTGTTATTATTTGAATATTCCCCATAAAATCGTCGGGAATGTTGCGTGGACGTCCGTACGGAGGTACCGCTTTGCTGTGGAGGAGTGCGATATTCCGCGATGTGTCGGTGGTCCCGTGCGATAACCCGCGAGTGTGCGCAATAAAGGTAAAAACGAAAGACCGCCCTATTATAGTGATAAGTGTTTACATGCCAACTAATAGTGCGGACAACCTGGGGCCTTATTCGAGATGCACAACTGTCAAATTTCGCGTCCACATCAAATCAACACTTGATTCTATCGCATGTTGATTGTATCAAGTGTTGATTCTATCAACTGTGGATATTATCATTTGGAACAATCAAAACTCATTCATAGAAAAAATAATCAAACAAAAATCAACTTTGTTTATTACTACTATATAGTTTGAAATGGCTCTGAACTCGAAGTGGTTCGGTTTGATTTGATTGTCACCTGACTGTGGATTGCTAATGTCAAATTTTGACAAGTGTTGATTTTATTGCTAGACTTTTTTGTCCATGGGCTTGGGCACCATCTTGGATTTTTTGACGTACGACAGGGAATACCCTTCCTTTCTTACAATATATGGCATAGAGTAAAGCGTCTTTTTTTTTTAAACATAAGTTTACAGGAATCAGCGACATCTTGTATTCGATAGGATAAGTAATGCGCTATGAACAATGCGGCGGCGAGTAGTGAAACTGTACCTGACAACGTCAATCAATTAAAAAGTGACCACACAGTTGATGGTCGATAAAGGCGATTATTAATTGAATTTTAAAGACAATAAAGAACTATTGACATACGATCTTTTTGTTGAACCCACACCTACACGTCGAATAATGCTCGCTCCACATATTCTCCTATAAACGCTCAAAATTGTAAAAAAAATTGATGCAATTTACTCCGCACCCAGTCTCAAGTTGCTTCTAAACCACGTTCACGAACCAAGTTGTAACCTAACACATCTGTAAATATAAGGCATATGATTTAGAGATAAAGTCCGTTTTTTTTTAAATTACGAGATGGTTCATGAATAACCTTTATTACTATAAAAATAATACTACATTTGTCATTTTTTTTTTCTGTATTGCGCTATTACATAATGCATAAAATTGATATAAAGATAGGTACCATAGTAGCTCGCTCACTTGGTCTATCAACAACTATTTTAATGCTCTTTGTACTCGTATACGCGACCCCATTGTATGTACAGTCGCCATCAGATATATCGGAACGCATGTATGAGATCTCAAATTATTAAGATAAAACCTACTGTACTGTCTATATTACTTACCAAGACCTAAGTACCTATTATTTATATGTACCTACACAAAGAGAATTCCTATGTTAAAAGGAGATTAAATACATATTTTGTTATTCAACTACAAATAAAATAAAATTTATCTTTTTCAGTTAACACATTTTTTTACCGCTTTCTTTAATAAAATAAAACATTAAAGTATTATGTGACTATATTTCATTGTCTTCGGTGTAGATTATTTACTGACATTCCAATTTCCTGTATCAGTTTGGTACCAGGAAATATAAAAACTACACCTCTTCAAAAACTTTGCTGGTAGTTCGACATCTGTAAGTTTAATTATAAAACATGATAAACACACTTAAGTCAAAAACGTATACATAATATATTTGCCCTATATTCTGGTCGCTCGGTAGGGTGCTCAGAAGGCTGGGTGCATTTCCGCGCTGGTTAACAATGCTGATCCTCTGGTCACCAGAAGCCTATATAAGGCGCTCTCATAGAGCCACACTAGTGCCCTAGAGTTTCAAATTCAACCCCAATATGTAGTTAAGGGTTTAAATTCTGGATCAAGAACATGGAATACTGTTGTTCGCTAGTAAGGCCATAGGTATTAGAAAAAAATAATAGTAGGAGACGGCCGTGGTCATGGTAGGTGGTACAGGTGGGCCAGGCAAGCTCTGAAATTATGCACCTATTTTACTATAACTTTGTTCACCTGTGTATATTTACTGTTTCCATGATAATCATTTTTAATATGTAGCCCGTGTAATCGGGCTGTATCATTGGTCTCATATTTTTTAACACAAAATCATAATTTTAATTCAATAATTAATGGTGTTTTACATATTAATTTACCATTAATGTACCTATTTTGCAAAATTTTCTTGCATATAATAATATTGTTTACTTCAATTGACGTGTTTATTATTTTCGTTACTATGTCAACGTTAATACTTAAAAAATTATAACGTGAAGGTTGAGTCCGCAGTACAGTTACAGTTTACGTACATAGTGGCATTAGCACAGTCGGATTAGGACCAAACTCGAAATGTCTGAACAGTCATGAAATTTGGTATGTATATACGTTAAAGGCCCCTTTTTCATGCCCACACCATTTGACATTTGGGGACCTCGAGGAACCGCAGCCATCTTGGAAAATATGGACCATCCAGGAGAAATTCGCGTTTTACTCTAAATCTACGTTCTTTATTCAATAATCGTGTAAGGCAACATTCAAGCTTATAAAATTCTACATATACTACATCTATAGTTTTAGACATCTTTGCGAAAAAAAAAATGATCTTGCTTTAAAAAATACTTGCTAAACCCAGATTTAGCCCTTATACCCTTTCATGGGATATTCTCTTAATAGGAAACTTGGAAGAATAAAAATTCCACTTTTAACTATACATTTGTACATAATCTACCCCAATATCAATATTTTACTTGACTGCAACTTAACCAGAAAGTAGGGTTATGGGTATAAGTACTGAGGATTCAGGACAGCCTGTAGCTTAGGATACTGGACGGATTTTTTAAATGACGTATTATTTAGCCCTAAACTTTTTTCTTCCGTTAATTTTAGTTTTTTTTTTTTATGCTACGTCGGAGGCAAACAAGCATACGGCCTGCCTGATGGTAAGCAGTCTCCGTAGCCTATGTACACCTGCAACTCCAGAGGAGTTACATGCGCGTTGCCGACCCTAACCCCACCCCCCTCGTTGAGCTCTGGCAACCTTACTCACCGGCAGGAACACAACACTATAAGTAGGGTCAAGTGTTATTTGGCTGCGGTTTTCTGTAAGGTGGAGGTACTTCCCCAGTTGGGCTCTGCTCTAGATCTGGAATGACATCCGCTGTGCTGTGCCCTACCACACAAGGCGAGATGACATTCACATTGCCCATACCTCTCTTTTGGACGTAGTTTAAGGACATACCCGGGTCCAAAACTTTAGTAACTTTGTATTGCATAGCACTTGTATACTAACTGTGGATCTACTGATCAGGGTGATACTGTGACTCAATAGTTTAGGCGCTAGAAGAAAAAATATGATTTAATATTCGGAGTCCTCTTAAGGCGGCTGTATTGATTTTTCTTTTATAGAACAAGTAAAAGTAGGTTGTGAATGGCAAGAGGAATCTAACGATACGTCATTTTAAAAAATCCGTCCAGTATCCTAATACCAAGCTACTGGGTGTACTGAAACATCAGTACTTACACCCATAACCCTTCTTTCTGTTGTAGTCGCAGTAGAATAAAATGTTAATATTGGGGTAGACCACGTACAAATGTATAGTTAAAAATAGAATTCATATTCCTCCGAGTTTCCTTTTAAGAGAATGTCCCCTGGAAGTGTATAAGCGTTAAACTTAGATTCAGCAAGTATTCTCTATAACAAGATGTATTGTTCCGCAAAGATATCGAGGACTTTTTTGTGTAGAATTTAATAAGTTTTAATGTTGACTGTTGTGTTGATGGTACACATTTTCCAAGATGGCTCGGATTCCTCGAGGTCCCCAAATGTTAAATGGTTTGGGCATGAAAAAGGGGCCTTTAATTTATATACATAATAAATTTCATGACTGTTACAGAGATTTCGAGGTTAGTCCTAATCCGATTATGCTACATTGTGCGTCCGCAGCAAATTCGGTTCTCCATACAAATGTAGTTTCGCTCTCATTTTAAATCGGCTAGCTAGATTGCTCTGAAACTTTGTACTTACAATAGGATATGGTATGTCTATGCATATAATTAATTTAAAACATAAATGTGAAATGAGAGCCAATTAAGTTCAATATTAAGAATATGTACCTATTGTTGTTGACTCGCCGACAACGGAATTGAGATCTATATGGGTGCCATGTTCTGTGCTGTGTAGAAAATCCTGAAATTATAAAGGATTTGTCTTGGCTAGTTTTTACGTATAGGCTACGTATCACCGAAACGTCACAAACACCACGAAGGTTCGGCTTGTACGGGCCCTCGTTTTTCCTATATTCTTATACGCTGCGGAGACCTGGACTATCCGAAAGACAGAGGAGAAGAAGATAGACGCCCTAGAAATATGGTGCTGGAGGAAAATGCTGGGGATATCCTGGACCGAGTTTCGGACTAATGTCTCCATCCTTAAAGAACTCCGTATCAAGCAGCGCCTTCCGACTCTCGTAAAGACCCGCATACTCAGTTTTTTTCGGTCACGTCTCGAGGAGGAACAACGACTCCATAGAGCGTCTAGTGGTGCAGGGTAGAGCAAACGGAAAAAGACCGCGCAAAAGGCCACCTATGCGATGGACTGACCAAATCAAATCTGCCATGAAGGGTCCCCTGAACGCATTTGCCAGAATGGCCCCCAACCGCGAAAAATGGCGAGAAATCATACGGCAAGCAACATCTGCGTCTGACATCAGCAGTTGACCACGACGCTCTGCAAAGAGTAAAACGACAAAGAAGAAGAAGACGTATCATATTTGTCTAAAATTTGGTTTGTTGGTACACACACAAGGGATAGTCTCTAGCTAGGTACAGGCCACACTCGTCAGCGCGACGGCGATATTTTTTACCTTCTACCTAAAAATCTCAAATTTGTGTACGGGCTCAGCTCCTGTTTCGTCTTAAGCCTAAATTTAACAGATTCTGACTCACAGGGGGCTTTGAGCATGTTGTTGCGTTCGTTTTCAAATTTTGAAAAAAAAAAAACTAGCCTAACAACACAATAAATGCTTGTTTTTCCGCATTCTTCACTATATCTCCCTGTCTCACTACTATCTGACCTTCTAACCCAGAGGGGAAAATATACCTTATTGGGGATACTCCATCTTCCTCATGATAATATATTTTACTTTACTGAAAAGCAATCGGTACATGTTACAAGATGCACATTGTTAAGAGCCGGGGTTAGAACCCACGACCATTGGTTTTAAAATGAAGCTTTGTATATAATTTGTATTTTTATAATAAATCTGTTTTCTTGTTGACATTTTGTGGTATTGTATTGCTTTATGTTAATTGTCAAGATATTTTTTTCATTTGTCACATGCGTCACATGTACGTTTTTATGATAGATCTACATCGACGCAACTGCATGTCATTGTCAAAGAGCATATAATCACTACGTTTTAAGAGACGGGACTTCCATACTAGCGAGTGGAATCAGTTTGTTTCGCAAATCATTACCAAAATGTACGACAAAGAACTGTCAAAGAACGATAGTACCAACATAAGCGATTTGAATAGTGTAGTACGCTACACGCTTACGATTCTTATCGATATCGATAAAATGGGGAGGGTTGAAACATAGGCTAATGTCTACAAATTTTGTACTCGAAATCAGGTTAGCATCGAGTCCACATTTAAGTTGTATGTTATATAGTGGATAGTTCTTAATTGGACTACTATCTGGTCGGGCTTAATGTGGACCCGAATTATTATAATACAGTTTTTAAGTCGTGTTTTTTTATTTTATTATATGCTTGATTTTCATAATGATGTGCACATACATGTTTGAATAAATGTAACTTTTCTATGGGAAGATGTATCAGGTCTTCGTTCCCAACAAATTTGGCCCACTGCCTGCATCTGAAAACATACAGCCTTGGAAAAACATGACTTTATCTACAGTTTATATTCCATGTGTTTGCTAATGAGATGATTAACTGATTATTTCGCGCTAATATGCATCTATAAATCATGTTTTTCGGCATCCAGTTATCAACAACCCTTTATCAATGCTTTAACTTTTTATGTATTTATGTCTGTTAATCATGAGAACGGGTCTGGCGTTGTTGGCAGCGACCCTGCCTATGAAGCCGATGGTCCCAGGTTCAAATCCTGGAACGGGCATTTATTAGTGTGATGAGCATGAATATTTGTTCCTGATACATGGGTATTTCCTATGTATTTATAAATACTTATAAATTAGGACTATGTACATAATATATATATATATTCATTATTACACAAACTGACTTAGTACTAAAGTATGAATGGCATGTGTTGTGGGTATATATATATATTGTTGTCTAAGTACCCACAACACATGCCAGTCATACTTTAGTACTAAGTCAGTTTGTGTAATAATGTCCTATAATATTTCTTTATTTATCATAAAAACAGAGATTAATTTTCTTACATTTTAGGTTAATATATTAAATAATCACTAGATAAAAAAAATATGTTAACTAATGACCATTAATGCATAAGTAATAGATAATTTATGCAGTATTAATCTTCGACGAATTAATTATGGTCATATTGCATGAATTCTAGTTCTAAGGAAATTTCACATATTTAATTTAATTATTTACACTGATATACAAATAAAACTACAGTTATCGATAGTTATAGTACATCCCTAGTTCACAACGAAAAATAATGTAAAATATCTAATTTTCGATGTGTTTATAGCCTGCTGACCCAAAATAAGGTCAAAAGTATCTAAAGCAATACTTACCAGTCTTCATCCAAGGGAAATTTCGCCATAAAATCCCTTTTTTCGTGATTTTCTCGAGTGGCTCGCTTGCCACATATTTCACACTTAGTAAACCGTTTTCTCGCTGGCATTGTAACAAACTCGCTCTTTACTCTGATCACGGTTGACTATTTTCGATTTTTTCACTAAATAATAAAGAAATTACACGAAATACCCGAACAAAACATTGAAGCCTTCAAAACAAACAAAGCAATTAGGCTGACAGTAGACTTGATGTAAACTTGACAGAATAAATAGCACTGACGTTTTCTTTTTCTTCGTTGGCAATGATTTGCGAAACAAATTCCATACAAAACTTTTGTCTTCCTAGTTGCGTCAGCCTGATCGGAATTTGGCAGCTAACTCCATCTTGCGTCCAGTAGAAGAATCAAAATCGTACAGAAAAAACTACTCTCTGCCTTAGGATCCCCTTTTAAATGTCATAAATCCAAACATGGCAGCCATACCCATCGACAAAAAAGTCTACCGTTGATCTAATTTCATTTGACAGTTAACTAATACGTATTCGACACGCTTATATTTGACAACTAGAATCCTGACTAGAGCTGGGACTGCGTACCAAAAGTACGTCTCTGTTACTCGTACCAAAAGTACGTCTAAAATACCAGTTTTACGAGTATGACCCCCAATAGGCAGTTTACGTATTTGCCATGCTTAGGCGTCTTACAAATAAGGATTATTTATACAAATATCGACTTATTATTTCGGTAAGGGTCGGAAATATGGTGACGTTTTGAGTGAAGGCTATGAATCTATTGTCATATTTTTGTTATATATTATTACATTATTTTTAGATACAACAGACACCCAGACGACCATCTGTTAACAAAATTTTATTTTACCTAAAGTAACGGTAAGAATGGAGGTACGAGGTGATAAAAGTTTCATATTTGTTTTATTTCAGAAATCAAAGTCCGTACTTTTGAATACTCGACAAGCTAAAAGTAGTCTATTACAAATAACCTGTTCCAAAAACTATTCCGGTACAACGCCCCGCCTCTAGTGTGGATATTGTTCACTGACAGGTGGTGATAATAGCAATTCGACAAGTCACAATATTTCTCACATCAAATGGAAATCAACACGAAACGTCACTTTTAGCATGTCGAATAAGGGCCCTGGCGGAGTTCGCGGACTGCTTCGGTGCGGTGAGTGCTATTGTTGACGAGTACGGCATAGAATCAGTCTATATATTGGGAGATTTTAACGCCCATCCTAATGAACTTTTCTATAATGAACTTTTAAATTACTGCCATGATCTGGATTGGTGCTGTGTTGATGTACAGAAATTAGGTATAAACTCAGAGACTTATACTTTTATTAGTGACGCGCATCAGTGTAAACGTTGGTTGGACCATTGCCTAATAACAAAATCTATAGTGTCTTCGGTCCGAGATGTATATGTTAAGTACGACGTTACTTGGTCTGACCACTTTCCCCTGATAATAAAATGTGATTTAAATGTATTGACACCTAGATCAAATAGTATACCTAACATACCAAATAACTATGTAATATGGGGGGTAAGGGGGCCGGAGCAGGTAGCCCGCTATACGAAGGAATGTCACGAAGGCTTAAAATGCATTGATTTTCCACAGGAGTTAAGACATTGTTCTGATAGATACTGCAGTGACGCTAAGCATAGGTACATATTAGATAGTCTGTACAAAAATATTATATCAGTTCTATGCGCGGCCGCAATTGCAAGCAGTAAGGGCACTAAACGTAAGCCTAGAAAATTAATAGCAGGGTGGAACAGGCACGTCCAAGAGTCTCATAGGGTGGCTAGGTCAAAGTTTCAAGAATGGACGCTCCAGGGCAGGCCAGCGTATGGTAATTTATTTAAGGAAATGTGTGAAACGCGAAAAATTTTTAAGTCCCGTCTTAAGTGGTGTCAAGACCATCAAACACAAATTAAAATGGATATTTTAGCGTCACAGCACTCCAAGAAAGATTTCCGGTCGTTCTGGAAATCTACCAATAACATGAATCTTGGACCTAGCTACCCGGTGAGCGTTGATGGCAAGAGTGATGTATTCGAAATAGCTAACCACTTCAAAGACCGTTTCTTTGTGAAGTCTCCTCTAGGGCCATCACAGGCTGAGGTGAGAAATGCTGAGATCAGGAATGACCTGGTGGAGCCTGGATACACGGCTAAGCAAATAACTTCAACTATACGGTCTATGTCCAGAGGCAAGTCACCAGGGCACGATGGTCTCAGCATTGAGCATCTTCAGAATGCGGGGCCACATATCTCAAGGGTGCTAGCAATGTTCTATACATTATGTGTTAGACATTGTTATCTGCCCGAGGACTTAATGAAAACCATTGTTATACCTGTAGTCAAAAGTAAAACGGGAGGTCTATCGGACTCCAGCAATTATAGACCCATATCTCTTGCGACTATAGTGGCGAAAGTTCTTGACAGTGTTCTTAATGCGCAGTTGAATAGGTATGTGTGTATTCATCACAACCAGTTTGGTTTTAGACCCGGTTTATCCACTGAAAGCGCTATACTGTGCCTTAAGCACACTGTCAAGTACTATGTAGATAGAAGAACCCCGGTTTACGCTTGCTTCTTAGATTTATCTAAGGCTTTTGACCTGGTTTCCTACAATATCTTGTGGGAAAAATTAGGAGCCACTAACATACCACCGGAAACAGTGCGTATTCTAAGGTATTGGTATGGAAACCAGGTCAACTGCGTAAGGTGGTCAGGTACTCTCTCGAGTCCATACAGGTTGGAGTGTGGTGTGAGGCAGGGAGGGTTATCCTCGCCCACACTCTTTAACTTGTATATAAATGGGCTTCTCGAGGCGCTGTGCGGAATGCATGTCGGCTGCCATATTGACTCAGTGTGTGTTAATAATATAAGCTATGCAGACGACATGGTTCTGCTCAGCGCGTCGGCCTGTGGACTACGCAAATTACTTCTCGTATGTGAGAAGTATGCGACTGAGCATGGCCTGAGGTATAATATCACCAAAACTCAATACATGGTGTTTGAGCCGAGAGGATACAGGATAGGGGAGGTACCTCCAATACAATTAAATGGCTCATCACTGGAGAGGGTAAATAGTTTTAAATACTTAGGCCATATTGTGACATCTGATATGAAGGATAATATGGATATAGAGCGGGAACGGAGGGCCCTATCTGTGAGGGCTAACATGATCGCCCGTAAGTTCGCTAGATGTACAAAAGAAGTAAAAGTCACATTGTTTAGAGCCTTTTGTACATCTTTATACTCATGCAGCTTATGGAGGTATTATACGCAGAGAGCCTATGGAGCCCTCCGAATACAATATAATAATGCGTTTCGGGTGTTGGTGGGGCTGCCCCGCTTCTGTAGCGCATCTGGGATGTTTGCGGAGGCGCGTATGGATTGCTTTCATGCGACCATACGCAAGCGATGCTCATCCCTGGTGCGCCGGGTGCGGGACAGCCCCAACCCCATCCTGCGCTCAATTGCGGACAGGTTCGACTGTCCATACTTGAGGCGTTGCTGTGAGATGCATGTGTCTTGCAGCCCTTATTATGTTTAATTTATTAATTATATAATAACATTAGATATAAGAATTAATATCGTATTGTATACTAACCAATTGTATGAGTCATGTTACTTGATAAATAAATGAAATTGAAAAAAAAATTTAATAAAAGGTTACCCGTACAATTTACAATGGTTTTCCCGCCGAGCTCTAGAATAAAACAGATAAATAATAAATGGCATACTTGTATACGTATAATAATTAATTCACTAAATAAAACGCCGACATTAAGCTAAATTGTAGTCGAGTGTCAGACTTGTCTGTAATTTTATTGGGCACGTGAGACATGTTGAACATTGTAACAAAATTTAGCTAGATGGATAGAAAATGAGTCATCCATTATAAAAAAGTAAAATTTAAAAAGACATATTAAGATTATAAAAAAGCGGCCAAGTGCGAGTCGGACTCGCCCATGAAGGGTTCCGTACCATTCATGACGTATTAAAAAAACTACTTACTAGATCTCGTTCCAACCAATTTTCGGTGGAAGTTTGCATCGTAATGTATATCAAATATTTCTTTAGATTTTTTATTCTGTTATTTTAGAAGTTACAGGGGAGGGACACACATTTTTTCACTTTGGAAGTGTCTCTCGCGCAAACTATTCAGTTTAGAAAAAAAATATATTAGAAACCTAAATATCATTTTTGAAGATCTATCCATAGATACCCCACACGTATGGGTTTGATGATATTTTTTTTTTAATTTTATGACGTATTAAAAAAATCTACTTACTAGATCTCGTTCAAACCAATTTTCGGTGGAAGTTTGCATGGTAATGTATATCATATATTTTTTTTAGATTTTTCATTCTGTTATTTTAGAAGTTACGGGACACACACACACATTTTTTCACTTTGGAAGTGTCTCTCGCGCAAATTATTCAGTTTAGAAAAAAATGATATTAGAAACCTTAATATCATTTTTAAAGACCTATCCATAGATACCCCACAGGTATGGGTTTGATGAAAAAAGATTTTTTGAATTTCAGTTCTAAGTATGGGGAACCCCCAAAATGTTTTGGTTTTTTTTTCTATTTTTGTGTAAAACTCTTACTGCGGCTCATAGAATACATCTACTTAGTACTTACCAAGTTTGAACATAGCTCTTATAGTTTCGGAAACAATTGGCTGTGACATAAACGAACAGACAGACGGACATGAATCTATAAGGGTTCCGTTTTTTGCCATTTGGCTACGGAACCCTAATAATAAAATTTTCATACAAACTTTTATCCCCTAGTTTAAGGGATTGGAGTATAATAGTTCCCAGTTTTTGAATATTTGTGTTGTTTGTGTACTAATACTAGCTTACATACAAAATTTCACCCTTTTAAGACATCAGGAGGTACCTATCAATTTGATGATCATTAGTGAGTGAATAACGAAATTGTGTTTTTTAGGTATCAATAAAATCAAAGTTATGCAATTGAAACCTTATATGTTTAATAAGTTTACTATTGACATCATATCCCGGCAATTTTGTTTATCTGGTATAAACCAAACCCAAGATATGAAGGTTCAAAAAAACAACGAAGCGCTCCGAGAAAATGTAGGTAGGTAGTGCCCTTGCGCGTCGCTTGGCTCGTCTTGGCGGGGTGCCCGACGTGCTCCCAGGTAATTTGATTTGTTCCCTAGCTATATGTACATCATATGTTAGCCAAATCATTTTAGACAACTTGTCACGTACTCATACAAAATAAAATATATGTTCTTTATTGCACACGAATAACAAATCAGAAAAGTCACCAGAAAGTTTATTTTTATGATATAGGAAGCAAACGAGCAGACAAACCGCCTGATGTGAAGTGTTTACCGTCGCCCATGGACACCCGCGTCACCAGAGGAGTTGTAACTGCGTTGTCGGCATTTGAGATGGTAGTACCGTCTTTATTTGAAGGTTTGAAGTACATACTGTTGAAATTATAAGAAGCAATATTAAGCGAGAGAGAGAAGCTAAAAACATTTATCTAATGTGAAGTTGGTAGGTTAGCTGCTGCTGATCTCTTTAAAACATTAAGTATCAATCGCTCTGTTTCAAATGTTTCAATATTTTACCTCGGTGTAAGAATTTAGTTTCTGCCACTATTCTTAGGTTCTTAGCGACATCGGTTGCTTATTTTGGTTCGGCCGCTCGCAGCTAGAGGTCGCTAGTAATTGGGCTAGGCATTCCATTTTCGTTTATTTTTGCTTTTTCATCCGCACAAAAATTCTCGTAGCCTTCGATTACATATTTTATTAACTGTAATTAGTGATTTACTTCTTCGATAATAACCTCTGCTGCCTTTTATCGGAATTTGGGCGTAACTAGTTTTATTCCATGGCATGTGGCGCTAGTAGTTATGTGTTTCGTTATTTATGGTGCTAGAAGAAAAAAAGGTGTTCCACTCGTCCGCCCATATAATAAATAATGTCCTATAATATTTACCTATTTGTTTATTTTTTATATCAGGCGGAAAAATGTCAGGAATTACGCAAAATTTTACTCGACCATTTTTATATAAAATTTTAATCACCATGAGGTGGTAAATAGTCAAGTTAATTAAAATCATTTTTTTATGACCACTATACTGTTGTAGGTCCTACTGCTAGCGACATCTGTTGTTCGATGGATGTTCTACTCGTAGTTCCGCCGCTCGAATCTGGAGGTCGCTAGTAACTCGAGTTTGCATTTATTTCTTTGATGTCTATGCATTTTCATCCGTGAAATAAAGTAATAGTTGTACGCCTCGATAGGTGGCACTAGTAGTATATTTCGCTGGAGCATGAAAAATCATGCGCACTATTGTGTCTACTAGAATCTTAGTTACGTTATTTCTTTAAAAGTATCCATAAATAACGTAGCATATTTTTCAGTAGAGACTTGTTCTTAATGTTACGTTTCATATATTGAGTTATGGGGTGCCTAGTACTAGCGACATCTGTTAGCCAGCGGCTGTTATTATTGTAATTTTGCCGTTCACTTTTAGAGGTCGCTAGTAGGTAGTTCAAGTTTGCATTATTGTTTGTTCAAGTTTAATTTGTTATTTGTTGTTTTTGTAATATGGAATATCTTGTCCGAAATAAAAGCTTTTTATATATTTATTGAATTTTCAGCCTTCTGTGTATTTCATCCGCCTAAAAAATCTTGCAGACTTAGTTTTTGCTATAATTTTTAACATTTATTAGTGATTTACGTTTGACATGCCAACCTTTTCTGCCTTTTATTTACATTACATACGTTCCCTTGCTTTCACAAAAACAATTATAACTGATCCGTGAATCTGTGGACCTATACAACAAGTATACCTTGTAATCAAATTAGATGAGCACCTCGTCTGGTCATATTATTATGCTAATTTTATTTATGAAAAACTTCGAGTTTTATTAGGTCAGTTCTACTATCACTCACAATTCAAAGTTCCTACTTCCTATTCGCACACTAAGATGGTTATACATGTCACTTGTAGATTTAATACTGAGTCATGCTCTTGATAGCTGTGGGCTCACAACCAAGATCAATAAATAAATAAATAATAATAAATAAATATTATAGGACATTATTACACAAATTGACTAAGTCCCACAGTAAGCTCAATAAGGCTTGTGTTGAGGGTACTTAGACAACGATATATATAATATATAAATATTTATAAATACTTAAATAGATAGAAAACACCCATGACTCAGGAACAAATATCCATGCTCATCACACGAATAAATGCCCTTACCAGGATTTGAACCCGGGACCATCAGCTTCGTAGGCAGGGTCACTACCCACTAGGCCAAACCGGTCGTCAGCAGTCATCAATGTGGATAAATAAGAGAATATTATGCAGATCAGATGTTTAAAATTACTTGTTAACCATAAAACTAAATGTAAAGGTAACTACAGGCTTCTATTCAAAATTTGCAAAATTTTACCGGTTACTTTATTATAAAACCTAAATATCTAATTGCGATAAATAACCATAGCTGCCTAGAGCTTCATTCAGCGGATTTTTTTAACACCAGTCAATCATGCTTACACTTTGCAATCAGGCAGGCTGTGACAAAGTATCCGTTCCTAGAATTAATAACTACTACGGGGATAGAAATAGAACCCTTAGGATAAGAATTCCATACTTACTTAATAGTTTGCCTAAAGCCATAAGACGTGAAAATAATAAGACTAAATTTAAATCTATGTTAAAAAAGCATTTTCAGACATTGTAGCAATTAATTACCTACTATAAGTTATTTTAGTTACATAACTGGAGACTGACGACGACCCTACAGTCAAACTCATTATTGAGTTTTGTGGGGCTACGACTATATTTAAGAATACCACTGTTACATTAAAATAAAAAAAATAAAAAAGAGATTTAATGTTTCGTCACATCTAAACACACAATAGGTATACATAATTTTAAACAAATAAACTATAATTATCTAAACCAAAACTATTATAAAACTAAAATTTTAAATCTAAAATGGGCCCCCGTGGCATGGTGCCGAGGATGCTGGCAGCATTTCCTCGCTGGATCGCTATGCTCAAGCGTTGGGCGAGGAAGCTACCAGCTCTCTTATCCCCGGTCCCATCCACCAGCTGTTTCGCCAGTTGACGGTATAGGCCCTGTGCTGCGGGGCCCCACGGACCAAGAGTCTCGACTCCAAATGCACCAAAGTTGTAGTTGGTGTCGAGACTCCCGTATTTGCGCTTTTTGAGGGCCTCGGCCGCCTCGGCCGCCGCGCCGGCTTTGTGTGTAGTACCGTGGAGGTGGGAAGGTGCTAGCGTGTCAACACAAGTAGCGTCCCACACGAGCACACGGCCCATCCTCCACGGAATCAAAGACATCCCGTCTGGTCTCTTGCCATCTTCTCTGGCTATACCGGCAGGCTCTAGTATAGCCGGAACGTTGACGTTCAAGTGACCGACGGATTATGTCGTTAAATACAGTTGGCAAGCAAGCCCGTGGCGCCCCAGCTGGTCCAACTTCAAGCCATAGGAGCGGCATAGGTGCGGTGCGCAGATTGGGGCCCCTAAGCATAGCCCCATTGACAATCGGAGTGTTTCTGAATCTAGGTGGAAATAAAAATAAATTGGGTTTGGCCTTTACTCGTTCTACTCATCGGAAGGTGGCGCTAGCAGTGGTGCGTTTCGCCGGAGAAAGAAACAAATTAAAAAAATATCCATAGGTACATTTTATCCTATCGTTAATTGCCTTCCCGTCATAGCTACCTACCTAATCAATCAATCAAATAATTAAATTCGTTACAATGAAAATGAAATAAAATTATAATTTAAAATAACATTGAAAGGTGAATTAGCTAATGAAATAAAAACAAAAATTAGAACACATTTTTTTCTTGTAAAAAATAAATGTGCTCGTGATACTGAATAAATAGAATTTATAATCATATTTTCTAAAATTATAAAATAGTGTATACAGTACAATTCCAGATAGGTAAAAAGTGGGTTAAAAGGTATTACCGTAAGACGACGTATTACAATAGTACCTTTTTACGTAATACATACTACATATCGAATGAAACGACGAAAGTATGCCCTGGCTTCTGCAATTGTGCATGTAATGTAAGGTATTAGTAAATAAGATTAGATCGCATTCCAATAATTTATGTTCATTTCTTTCAATATAAACGCTTTAAAGAAACATTTTCGATATGCCCCCTAAGCGGCGACCTAGCCTCTGCGAGGCTCCGGGCGGAAAATCTTTGCGAGGCCCCGTTGTTTTACTTCTTTTGCCTCTATTGGTAAGCCGTATGAGGGTAACACCTTGTAGACATCAGTCCAAATGCCGAGCTTCAAAAGAATGGAGCTCGTTCATGAATTAACGTCCTCAACTATATGATGGTGTATTACAGATGACGGCGGGCGCGGGCGTGTTCGAGCTGCAGATCCTGGAGTTCAGCAACTACCGGCTGCAGCTGGCGAGCGGCGCATGCTGCGGCGGCGCGGGCGGCGCGGGGGGTGTAGCCGGAGCGGCGTGCGCCGCGCCGTGCCGCACGCGCTTCTCGCTGTGCCTCAAGGAGTACCAGTCGGCGGCCGCGCCCGGCGCCTGCTCCTTCGGCCGCGCCGCCTCGCCCGTGCTCGGCACCGACTCCTTTACGCTCGCTGAGCCGCTCTACACGCTCGCGCTGCCCTTTTCTTTCCGGTGGACGGTTAGTATACTATCAAAGAGAATTTGAAATAGAGGTCGATTGTCAAAGAAAACTTTGTAGCCACAGTAAATTTACTGCCACCTTTCTACGCATGATTAAAACTTTTAGAACGCCATTTGACTTTGATCCTTATCCTTTCACTGATATGTGTTTAATTTGTTAAATACCAAAAAAGGCTCCATCTAATAGATCAAAGGCCAAAGATATGGGGCCGTTTCGAGCGATGACGCCACAACCTTTAGCCGATGCCCGGTAAGACGGCGCCACTTTTTGATATTTAACACATATCAGTGAAAGAATAAGGATCAAAGTCAAATGGCTTGTTTTTATACTACGTCGGTGGCAAACAAGCATACGGCCAGCCTGGTGGTAAGTGGTTACCGTAGGCTATGGACGTCTGCAACTCCAGAGGAGTTACATGCACGTTGCCGTCCCTAACACTTTGCACCCTCGTTGAGTTCTGGCAACCTTACTCACCGTACTCTGTTCTAAAAGTTTTAATCATATGTCGAAAGATGGCAGTAAATTTACTGTGGCTATAAAACTTTCTTTGACAGTCCACCTCTTTTTCAAATTCTCTTTGACACTATATACATCCTCTTGTTATTTTATACAGTGTAACTTTTGGATGTTTGCGACTCCGGTTTTCATTTTACTAGTTTATGAATGAGAATTCCTCGCTGTGACAGTAAATCAAATAACATTTTGTCCCTAACGATTTACATCTCACCAGTTGAGCTACTCTGAAACTGAGCTTAGATGAGATTCGAATTCGAACAAATTCCCTAACTACTTACTTTGACTAGTTAATATTTGTATCGCAGTAATTCTAGTGTTTGTATCGCAGCGCTCGTTCACGCTGATCCTTCAAGCGTACGACGACTACAACTACACGACGGCGGAGGGTACGGAGTCGGGGCTGATCGTAGAGGCGTGGTGGTCGGGCATCGTGGAGCCGGGTGCGGCGTGGCACGCGCTGCGGCACGCGGGCGCGGCGGCCGGCGTGGCGTACCGCGTGCGCGTCTCCTGCGCGCCGAACTACTACAACACCACGTGCACCACCTTCTGCCGCGCGCGCGACGACAAGTTCGGCCACTACGCCTGCGACGACACCGGCGCCAAGCGCTGCCTGCCCGGCTGGCGTGGCGACAACTGCGAGCAGCGTACGTATACAACGTTTCTTACTTGACCTTCAGAGACTTGCTCTTTCTGTTCGCTGCTTCTTTACTCACCTCGTTTTCTTTGTTGCAGCTGTATGCAAAGAGGGCTGCCATCCAACTCACGGCCGCTGTGATCGCCCCGGAGATTGCGAGTAAGTTTTCCTTTGTGATAATTATTTAGATTATGCACTATGTCTCATATATTAATGATCGTTTTAATTTGTTGCGAATTGACTATGAAGGTTGTGTATTCACAGTTGCCGGCCCGGATGGCGAGGCGCGCTGTGCTCCCAATGCCAGCCTTACCCGGGCTGCAAGCACGGCTATTGTAACGGCTCCTCCTGGGACTGCACGTGCGACACCAACTGGGGCGGCATTCTGTGTGACCAGGACCTCAATTATTGCGGCACACACGAGCCGTGCCAGCACGGCGGCACCTGCGAGAACACAGCTCCCGATCAATACCTGTGCACCTGCGCCGAGGGGTTTTCCGGGGCGGACTGCGAACGTGTGGACAACCCGTGCGCGCCACAGCCGTGTGCGCACGGTGCGTGCTCGCTGCGCGCGGCGCCGCCCGGCTTCAGCTGCGCGTGCGCCGCGGGCTGGGGCGGCGCGCTGTGTGATCAGGACGTGGACGATTGTGCCAGCCAGCCATGCGCGCACGGCGCAACCTGCCGTGACCGCCTTAACGGCTTCGATTGCGAGTGCGCGCCCGGCTGGACCGGGCCCACTTGCACCGAAGGTATTTCTCTCGTAATTCATCTAGACATTATTTTTTACCAGAAACTTATTTATTTGACGACTGGTCTGGCCTTGTGGGTAATGACAATGACCCTGCCTATGAAACCGATGGTCCCGGGTTCGAATCTCGGTAAGAGCATTTATTTGTGTGATGAACACAGATATTTGTTCCTGAGTCACGTATGTATATCGTCGCCTAGGACCTATTAGTTAGTACAAGCTTTGCTTAGTTTGGGGCTAGGTCGATCTGTGTAAGATTGTCCCCAAATATTTATTTTATTTATTTACTTACGATTTGGTACATGGCCACTGGTATAAGACTTTACATGACTATGTATACTCGTAAGTAAATTTTAAATGACATACATTCGATCATTGTTACACTGCGTCGGCCATCCTCCATACGTGTATTAATTGTATCCTCAGACGTCGATGAGTGCGCGATGACCCCCGAGCGTGAAGGCGCCGAGGGTGCCGAGGGTTCACTAGGCCCGTGCGTGAATGCGGCGGCGTGCAGCAACACGCCGGGCGGCTACCTGTGCTCGTGTCTGGCCGGCTGGACAGGCCGTGACTGCGAGTCCAACGTGGACGACTGCACAGGCCAGTGCCTCAACGGGGCAACCTGTATAGACCTGGTGGACGACTTCCACTGCGCGTGCGCGGCAGGCTACGCGGGCCGCACGTGCGAGCGCGACGTGGACGACTGCGCGCCACGTCCGTGCCGCAACGGCGGCGAGTGCGTTGACCTGCTCGACGCCTACCGCTGCATTTGCCCCGTCGGCTTCTCCGGCGTCGACTGCGAGGTGAGCGGCAGTCCATAAACGACCTTTTGCGCACCCTTCATCAATCACCTGTATCTAACCTTATATTATTATATATTATATGACTAATCTTGCAATCTTTTTATATCTAGTGTACAGTCAAGGTATTAAATATCGACTCGGACAACGTGCCAAAAATATGTACACACTACTTTAATATATAGGCAATAAGGTCGTGTATACATATTTTTGGAACTTTGTCCGTGTCGATATTTAATACCTTGACTGTACCTACATATTTTACTTGACTAATCGTAATTTAACTTTCACCATTCAGGTTACGTTGCACTAACACACTAACGAGTCTTCTGCTTTTTTAGCTGTCCTCCTGTTTTGGAAGGTATTGTCCGGTAAGTGATAATAAAATCAGAGTTAAACCAAGATAAGTATGCAACAATTTTGATAGCACACGCACCGCACGCAGTGTGTGTGTGCGAAGTGTCTATGAAATTTTGATGTATAAAGCTACGTATAAATAACACTTGCACTGCGTGTGCTATCAAAATCGTTGCAGACTTATTCGGTCTAACTCTATAGTCTAAGTTTTAATGTTAAGTATTGGTGTTGTCATTTAACAAAAAGGGGTATGATGATGATGATGGTATCCTGTTATCCCTCATCAGGGACATAGGGCTCTCAGAAGGGATTTCCATTTTTCACGCTTCAGCTCGGCCTCCTCCGGCTCCGCCCAGCCGAGGCCAACTGATACAGCTGCCTTTTCCACTGTGCGCCTCCAGGTGGTACGTGGTGACCTTGCCCCCTTTTGACGGGAATTTTCCAAGTCAGCCCTTGCTTGGATAGGTGGTCGTTTGGCCGTCGTAAAACATGTCCTATCCAGCGTCACTCCCACAGAAGTATCTCCTTTTCTAAAGGGTTTTGTCCGGTAAAAAGGGGTATAAGTATTTATATTTGTGAACGTATGCAGGATGACCGCGACCACTGCGCGGGGTCGCCGTGCGCCAACGATGCGCCGTGCTACACCGCGCAGAGCGACTACTACTGCCACTGCGCGCCGGGCTGGACTGGCAAGAACTGCACGCAGTACCGGGACCGTGAGTACCGCGTCTCTGTACACTCTATTAGTTACTCATATTTTGTAAATAAGAATTGAGACGCCATTTACAACACACTTTATATTATTACATTTAAACGCGTATACATGTTCATTCAGTAAACGATATTGCAAAAATAAAAAGCTTAGCAATCCGCCGCCGCTTATATAGGTCGCTGGGAACTCGTATCGCGCGATGTGTGCAGAGCAGCGCCATCTACCATGAAATTGAATAAACTTTCTTGCTTGCCGCAACAGTCTCCATCACTACAACATACTCCAACTCTATTCGTCTCCGGTCATGACCAAATGGTGTTCGCGAGTGCCCGGAAAGCACCACAAAATCTCACAACTACGAACAATTCTATTCTATGAGGGCCAGAAGTGAAGTTGTCTATTTTTTCAGGAGCAGTGTTAGAAAACGAGTCGTGCGTGAACGGCGCGGCGTGCGAGCACGGGCAGTGCGTGCGCGCGCCGCCCGCGCCGCCGCGCTGCGTCTGCGCGCCCAACTACGCCGGACCCACATGCCAGGAACGTAAGTATCAATAAACTTTGTCTCCAATATGCTCGGAAATGTTCACCTTATTGTGGCAAAAATAGTATGAGAAGTTCTTCATTATGGTCAAACTCTAACTTAAAAAAATTCAAACCATTATTGTCGTGTTTTAGCGGGCGGGAAGTTATTACTGTATTATTTCTTACTTTTTAAAAATACACTAAGAGAAACGCAAACAGCCAATTAATATAGCCGCGAGCTGCGTCTACATGACGCGATCGGCATCGTTTCACTGCTTAATAAAATCAAAGACTATATAACTTTTATATTTTTTTAAGGATCTTATGAGTGCAAATACAGCTTATATTGAATGGTACTGAATGGCAGAATAGTTGTGCCTGAAACTTTAAAAAAATAATTAAAGAGGGAAATTGTTTTTGATTTTAAGATTCGATTTGAGCGCTGGTTGATGCTTAAATTATGATTATTTTACCTTATTTCCTCGCATGCTTCCCGTGTGCCCTTCCCCGGCCTCTGCCATAATGTACTATTAATACTATAATTCTAATGATGATCCTAACCGATTTGTGGCTGCTGTTATTAGCTAATTTGTAGGAGACTTGCATATTATCCCCCGATATATGCAGAGATGTGACTTACCTAACAAGGAAAGGTACCCAACTGTCCGGTTCGGTGTTAAAAGTATCTAAGATTTTTGTATTTGAAATACTTTTATTGAAAATATTTTGTATGTCGTATTTAGATACTTTCTTTACGTATCCTAGTACTTTGTAAATACTTATTAGCCGAGATACTTTTTCTAATTCATTGTGAATTAATTTCACCGTTTTATTTTCAAAACGCATGCAGCGTATTCGTGTTGCAGCTTTACATTTCTACCTACTTTGAAAATTGTAACCCTCTTTTAATGTGAACGGCGAAAATAAATCTAAGTTCGCATGATACCGTCTCGTTGACCTGAATATTATATAACGGGAGAACCAAAGAGTCTGCACGTCACAGTGACAAGACGTGACTTTTCATTAGAAAAAAAGTAGTTAATTAGTTTATCAGAAAAACTTACATCCTATGTTAGTACTTACATCCTATGTTAGTACTTACATAAAAACACTTATGACTAATTAACTACTTACTATACATAAACATCCCTGCGTACCGTACAGATAGGACCACGGGCAAGATAGGTTATTTAGTCCTGCCCATCACCACCGAAAAATAAAAATCTAATTTCCATTAGCAACAGAAAATACATATCTGTTCTGTTCGGTATTCAAGTTGAATCAATGAATGTACTAGTATTTAAGTAAAAATTGTAAAATTGCCATTGTAAAAAAATCAATTAGTATAAGTTTTAAATGAATAAATACTATCTTATTATCTATTATATTATCTAATTACCTAAGAAGGCATTTACTATTGTAGATTGTCATACTTGATGATTGTTGCAGGTGTGGAGGAATGTGTGGCGAGCGGGTGCGGAGTCGGCGGCGCCTGCGTAGAGGTAGCGGGTGCGCTGCGGTGCGTCTGCCGCGCCGGCTTCAGCGGCGCACACTGCGAACTTGGTAACTATTAGCTATTATTGTTCGCTAGCTTATGAATCGGTTTCACATGTCACTTATCAAGCCCCTTACGTTTCAGAGGTCGACGAGTGTATGGGCAACCCGTGTCGCAACAACGCCACTTGCGTCGATGGCGTTGCAGACTTCACCTGCATCTGCCGCGACGGGTGGACCGGTGAGACATCCTATCTTCAATAGATGACTCATATTTTGATTGCCGCTGTCGTTTAGGTCTACACGCAATATTATTTTGTGTTCAGGAAAGACCTGTGCCATCCGTGGGGAAGACGGAACTCGCTGCGTAGACGGATCTTGCGGTAACGGCGGCACTTGCGTGCGCGAGGCGGGCGTGTGGCGCTGCGCGTGCCCCACCGGCTGGGCGGGCTCCACGTGCGAGACCTCGGCGCCCGCCGCGCTGCCGCCCGCGCCAGCATGTGCGTGCGCGCACGGCGGCACGTGCACCGCCGCGGGCGCCGCCTGGGCGTGCACGTGCGCACCGGGCTGGACGGGTGCGCACTGCGAGCACGCGGTAGACGCGTGCGCGGCGGCGCCGTGCCGCAACGGCGGGCGCTGCGTGGGCGGGCCGGGCTGGTGGACGTGCGAGTGCGCGGCGGGCTGGGCGGGCCCGGAATGCGGCGCTCGCGTGCCCCCCGCGCCACCCGCCACGGACTGCAGCCCCGCGTGCCCCGCGCCCGCAGCCTGCGTGCACGACCCCGACCCAGAGCGCCCCGCACGGTGCGTCTGTCCCCGCGCTGCGAGACGCTGCCTAGAACGTAAGTTTTGCACTAAATTGTCACTTACCTATTTTTTTTCATGAGAATCCTATAGGTTTTCTCAGTTCTCTTTCGTTGTCGGTGACTTATGGCACTTAAAGGGGTAGTAACCGGTGGTGTTGCTCCTGGTCGTCTTCCCGACGGCAGTTTCAAGTGCCCATCTAGTGGGCCAGCCCCGATAACTAGTGAAAACATTTGTTATGGCGGGTGTCTGGACGTCTTTGCAATAACCCAGTCATACTGTTCACTTTTTCTACAATAGCCCAATGCTTGCTGCGATCGGTTCATGGGTTCTACAACAGGCGTTCTACATGACATTAAAGGTCTCCAAGGCGCCTCTACGTGTTGGATCTATATCCCCACGCAAGTCTATCATAATAATAATAATAATTCAGCCTATATACGTCCCACTGCTGGGCACAGGCCTCCTCCCATGTGCAAGAGGGCTCGGGCTATAGTCCCCACGCTAGCCCAATGCGGATTGGGGACTTCACATACACCTTTGAATTTCTTCGCAGATGTGTGCAGGTTTCCTCACGATGTTTTCCTTCACCGAAAAGCTAGTGGTAAATATCAAATGACATTTCGTACATAAGTTCCGAAAAACTCATTGGTACGAGCCAGGATTTGAACCCACGACCTCCGGATTGAAAGTCGGACGTCATATCCACTCGGCCACCACCGCTTCTTCGCAAGTCTATCATAAGACCGGGATTTAGAGGCCATTGAAATCCCAAGAGATATAAAATAAATTCATGTATTTCGACCAACTTAGGACCATACTCGTATTATTATTATTATTATTTTATTATTTATTGTTCGGAGAACCAACAGCTATAGATTGTACAATAGTTATATATATAGATAACAAAGAGCCAATTATAGGTTCCCACCGGTAGCAACAGGTTAACAGATAATTGGTGGTTAGCACTAGATTTTTTTTTTTTTTTTTTACAACGTGTTACCACTAATATTTTTAAATATTAATACTTATTATATTATATACTGAACAAAGAAACCAAAACTTATTAGTAATCTTAATACGTTAATCGATACAATAATATGCCAACACATACGACTCGCTCACTCAAGTAATTTGTCTGTTAGAATCCGTCTTATAGTTGTGATGTTGCTATTAAAAACGTCTATATCCCGCTCCTTCGTTAGTTCATTTAGACTTTTACCAGCTCGTAGTAGAAAGCTATTCTTTCTGTAATTACGTGATGAAAAAGGAATTGAGAGGGGAGGGAAGTATCTTTTAGACCTAGATGGAGTATTGAAGGAGAGCTTAGCGAGCAATTCAGGACAATCAATGTTACCATTTAAAATATTAAGTATATAAGTAATATCTGCAATCTGTCGACGTTTATGTAGTGGGATAAGGTGATGTTTTTTACAAATATTCTCATAATTGGATGAATTATAAGGAGTTTTCATTTTAAAGCAGAGGTATTTTACAAACTTTTTCTGTATACGTTCTATTCTGTTAATGTAAATATTATAACTGGGGTTCCAAATTTGAGACGCATATTCAAGTTTACTTCTGACATATGTACAATAAAGAACTTTTATAGTTTTAATTTGGGTAAAATGTAAAGAACTACGCATTATGAATCCCAAAGTCTTGGTAGCACCAGTTACTATATTATCTATATGAGTATCAAATAAAAGCTTTGAATCATGGGTGACTCCCAGGTCCTTCATACATGACACAGATTTAAGCACATGATCATTTAGCTTGTACGAAGTTGGAATTGAACTTTGTTGTCTAGTGAAGGTTAAAGTAAAGCATTTAGATACATTTAGATCTAATTTATTGGTCTGGCAATATGCAACAAGACGTGTAAGGTCATCTTGTAAAAGAGCAGAGTCATCCAATGAATTAATTTTGGTAAAAATTTTCATGTCGTCAGCGAAACATAGCAATTTGGAAGTGTGGAAACAATCACTGATGTCATTGACAAATATATTGAAAAGCAAAGGCCCCAGCAACGATCCTTGAGGAACGCCACTGGGAACAGTTACCCAGCCAGACACATAGTTGTTAATGACAACAGCTTGCGACCTATTGTCAATATAAGACGTGAACCAGCGCAACAGATCACCGTGAATACCCATATTACTTAACTTGAGGATTAGCAATTTATGGTCAATTTTATCGAACGCTTTACTATAGTCTGTGTAAACTACATCTACTTGACTACCTTCAGACATGATTTTAGTTACATAATCATTAAGGAGTATCAAATTTGAAACGGTAGACTTACATCGCAGGAAACCATGTTGGAAAGGACTAAAATAATTCTTAATTGCCGCATATACTTGAGTATAAACTAGTTTTTCAAGTACTTTAGCAAGTATACAGAGTTTTGAGATTGGCCTATAATTAGTTACTTCCGTTTTTGGGCCTTTCTTATGAACGGGTGTAATGTAGGCTGATTTCCATATGGAAGGGACGTTACATTCAGCAAATGAGCGCTTGAATAGTAGAGATATTGGAATCACAATTGTATTCGCGCAATTAATCAGAAAGAGGGCCGGCATATCATCAGGTCCAGCTGATTTGGACGGATCCAATTTTAACAGTAACTTTATAAGAGCATCTGAGTTAACTTCTATATTACTTATATGTGAGATAGAACCACCCACAGAGTCAACCGGCACCGCTTGATCAATACTAGGCGCAGAAAATGTTGTATAGAAATAGTTAGAGAAAGCCTCACATATATCAGCGGCCGTATTGACCAATCTTTCGTCATACTTTAAACAACTCGGTACACCATGTGAGCTAGAACGCGACTTAATGTAGGACCAAAACTGCTTCGGGTCTCTAACGATATTATTTTCGAGGCGTCGAACATATGTTGCAAAACATGACTGTTCAAGTTTTTTGACCCTGTCCCTTTGAAAATTAAAAGAGATTAAATCTGATATATTACCATATGTACGGAATTTTCTTAGATATTTAGATTTCTCTTTGATAGATTTTTTTAGCGCGGGCGAATACCACTTAGGAAAACTATCAGTATGACATATTTTACTAGGGATATATTTAAATCGCAGTTTTTTAAATGTGGAATAAAAAAAGCTAACCGACTCCTCTAATGAGCGTCGCGAGAATTCATCCTCCCAATTAATCAAGGTCAACTCGTTGTTAATGGAACTATAGTCACCTTTATTGTAAAAATATTTTATGCGAGGAGCGGGTTTTAAACTACTTATTTTTGCAAATTGAATCGAAACTAATATAGCTTTATGATATGGATCAATCGGTACTAAAGGGTCCGAACACTCACTAACATGTACTACATCATTGGACAAGACAAGGTCTAATAACTTACCATACTGGTTACGGACATCGTTATATTGATTTAAGTTTAGCGTGTTTAACTCATCAATTAAACTACACTCATCGTTAGTTTTATAATTCGAGGGAATCAAAGTAGAATGCTGATGTGTCCATATAATATTGCTCATATTAAAATCGCCTATTATTAAATACTTGTCATCACACCCACGTAATACCGCTTCACCTAGGCTGTTGAGGAAATTAGATAATTGCTGTGAGAAGGTATTACCATTATTTTGTTTACATAAGTATAAAACACATAGGTGCAGTTTAATTGATGTGTTTTGATGGCCCTTAATAGTCAAGGTCACCCATAGATCCTCGGCTGTTGATTGATAGGTAGGTTGCGGAATGACTGCCAGCTCCCTGCGAGTAGCTATAATAACGCCACCTCCTCGATTTTGGCCAGTTACAAGCGGATCACGGTCTCGCCGCCAAACGACATATCGATCATCAAATAACTCCGTGTCCAATACTCCATCTAGTAGCCACGTCTCTGTTAGTAAAATTATGTCATAAGATGAAATGTTTAAGTTACGATAAAATAAAGAAGTTTTGGAACGGAGTCCCCTCACGTTTTGGTAATAAATTGTAGGATAAATACCTCCCTCGTTATTATTTAAAGCCATTTACGAGTGCAATATACGCAATAATAAAATATCAACAAATTAACCGAGCTAGGTAAACAGTGAATTAACTTAAATAAGCGTATTAGGTAAAATAACTTCATTTGCAACTGGAAATAAATGTAACGCAAAGTAGAAATCGTAAGAGGACATAAGCGGTTTCTAGTAAGTGCGAAAGAGCGAGTAATTAAGCATAACTTAAAAGGTCGATGATAGACGAAGACAAATATAGTTAAGTGAGCATGCCCTGAGCGGCGCATCTGGAATGCGTATAGCGATAAGCCGTGCACCCGATAACAACAAATAGCTGGACCGGCCGGGCCGGGCCATGCAGTGATACTCAAACTTTGGCATACATGGCCGAAATTGTTGTTAGCACAGGTTGACACAACTTTAGCGAACAGAGAACACTTTAAAGACAAAAAGAAAACTAAGATCCAAATTAAAGTAATCTGTTTAAATCACTTTCGTTGTTAATGACGTAAACTTTCGAGTTGTCATCCTTGCGTACGTGAATCTTCGCAAATTTCACCCACACATATTTATAGTTCTTGGATTTCAATTCGGTTTTCGTTTTTGTTAGCAGCATTTTATAATCAGGTGTTAGATGATCATTTACAAAGATCTTGTTATGACAATCCTTGAATCCGAGTTCTTCCGCTGATATAGTCTTCCTCAGTCTCGCCGAAGCAATGAAGTTCTCTTTAATATATCGATTAACGAAACTAACGATGATGGATTTTTCTTTAGAATTGTGAACAGGAATCCGGGATATGTAATTAATACTGTTGGTTTGTATCGGGAACCCAACTATCTCGCCGATGTGTTTCATGATGGTGAAGAGGTTCTCATTATTCTTGAGTGGGACACCTTTAACTTCTAAATTGTTTAGACGGTACCATTGGTCACGATTTGTGATCTCACTCTTAAGCTGAGCTAACTGTTGGCTAAGTGAATTAATTTTGACATTATTTGCTTCGAGATCGGGTATTTTCTTCTCAACTTCGTCTAAACGCAAAGTGCATTTAGTCAAATTAGCACTATTTGATTCGCAAGAATTTTTTACCTCAGCCAGCTCCAATTTTATATCTTTTACGTCTTTCACTAGACCTGGGAGACACGCAAGGTGAACCTCCATTTGATTCAGCTTCACCATAATGGAATCAAGATCAGTAGCCTTGGAAGTTGTAGGTGTTGGCTTTTTGCATTTTAGGCACTTCCACGCCGCTTTTCGACTAGCGCTGAGTTTTCTGTATTCTTGCTCAGTTTGGTTAGCACAGCAATATCCTATATTATTTTCGCAAGATCCACAGCGAATAGCGTCACTAACATCGTCACCACACAAAGCACACTGCATGATAGAAATATTTGTAAACAAAAATGAAACTTTGAGAAACACTGGCTAGTAAGACAAGTTCCGTAGGCTAATAAGTGGACACGTGCGACGTAGGCGAGCGAGCGCACCAGACTGTATTACAGTATTACATTACTTATAATATTACATAATGTTAATACTCGTAACTATCTATCATCGCTTGAGGGTCATTTTAGTATTTTATTTTGTTTGTCAATTTAAAGGTTTCGTTTTGAATCTAAGTGTTATTTTATGTAGGTGGCGTGATAGTTAAGAACATATTGTGTATACATACAAGGTGCCCGTGAGCATTGCGGAGGCATTGCGAGACATTTTAACTAAGCATTCCTGGTTATATTTAGAAACTAAAATATCATATAAAATTTTCTGGATTAGGCCTAGTTTGAGAGATAATTAAATATTTTTCGAAATCATTCTTTCGCCATAAGTTGGTACAAAACACATTTTTGACTGCGGTATTGCCACTTTATAGAAATATTAGAAAGGCTACATTCATGACAACATTGTCAGACACAAATGCCATGCAGAGTTAGCTTGGTCCGACTCTACTTACCTTATTCCGTACCTATTGTTAATTATAATTCATATGTGATGATATTTAAGTAAAATATTATTTATTACAGAAATCGCCGGTTTGGAGTTGGACGACGGTTTCTCCGAGTGGGGCGTGGACGAAGAGGAGAGCGGCGAGGCGGGCGCGGGCGGGGGCGGCGGCGCGGGGGGAGGGGCGTGCGGCGCCGACAACGGCACATGGTGGTGGGGCTGCAACGCCTGCTGGTGCCGCGCCGGCGCGCCCGTCTGCACGCGCCTCTGGTGCGGCCTGCCCGACTGCCTCGCGCCCGGCGCGCAGCCCTGCCGCACCGATGAGGTACTTTAACTTTACTTTTTCTGTTTTTACTCATTTTCAATGAAATCTAGAGTGCACATCTGTTTTAACAGTACACGAAATTCTTTGCTTTTTGAATTCAAAAAAATTATTAAACGTGATTGTAAAATTCGTCTGTTGTGTTTCCAGGTGTGCGTCCCGGCGGCGCCGGCGCTGTGCCTACGGCCCGTGTGCGCGCCGCTGGGCGAGTGCCGGCGCGTGGCGGGGCGGCGCGTGGAGCCGCCCGCTCTGCCCGCTCCCGCCGCCTGCTGGCCCGGCGCGCGCCCCGCCGTCACCGCCGCCGCCGCCGCGCCCACCGGCTGTGCGCGCGTGTCGCTACAACTCGCGCGGGAACGTCTCGCTCGCGGCGCGCATGTGGAGCGTGCTTGTGGCGCGCTACGCCGCGCCCTCGCCGCCGCGCTGGCTACGCGCACCGACAACGCGCCGCCTCCGCCGCTGGTGCTACTCTGTGATCTCGCCGTCGACGACGACGACGCACTTGATCTCGCTATTGTGAGACTAACTATTTTTTAATTCATTTTATAACTATTATCTACTAGGTATTGCAATGGAAACTTTTGCTTGCCCACTTTACACGCATAATCGTATAACAAAGAATAAAATCGTTTTAGTGGGTCGGAGAGGAAGAAAGTTTGGAGGGCGCGTCGAGCGCCGGCGCGCTGGCCGCCGCAGTGCGGGCGCTGAGCGAGCTGGTGGCGCGGCGGCGGCTAGCGCACCATCCGCTGCTAGGCGCCGCGCTGCGCTTGCGCGTGCCGCACGCGCCGCCCGCGGCTGCCGCCTCCACTGGCGCGCCCGGCCTGCTCACGCTGGCGGCCGTCGTGCCCGTGCTGCTGCTGGCGGCGGCGGCGGGCGCCGCATTCGCCGTGCGCCGCCGTCGCGCCGCCGCCGCCGAGCGGTCGCGCCGCTGCGACGAGGAGAAGTCCAACAACCTGCAGAACGAGGAGAACCTGCGGCGCTACGCGAACCCGCTGCGCGAGTCCCCGCGCGCGGCCGGCGGGGTGGGGCCGGGCGGCGCGGTGCGCGCGGGCGAGCCGCTGCCGCGCGCGCACTCGCTGTACAAGGCGCAGAACGCGGACGCGCGCAACCACACGCCGCCGCGCGACAAGGAGCTGACGAAGCGCGCGCTGCCGCCCGACGCGCCGCCGCCGCCCGCGCCCGCGCCGGCCGCGCGCCACCCGCCGCCGGAGCGCCTCACGGTGCTGGTGTAGTGATACCTGCCGCCTATCCTAGTATAGGCCTGGCAGGCTCTAGCTGTAGCTGTACGTGTAGGTAGAGTGAGAGTAGTGACTAGAGATGTGCCGACTAGTCGCCGACTAGTCGGGAAAGCCGACTATCCGGCTACATTTATAGTCGGCGACTAGTCGGCGACTAGTCGGCAAAATGAGCCGAATAGTCGGCTGCCTAGATCTTCCAAAAAAATAAGGAAATAAAATAAAAAACCACCATACTCGAAGTGTTTGCCGATTGGTACCAGTCCACCTCACGAAATAAGTACTTGGCATTGATTACTTTACTTGAATCACCTTCAACATCGTCAAAAAATGTCCACACGCGTGATTTTCTTTTAGACATAATGTTTATAAAGATCACTACTTGTTTATTTAAACTTTTAAACAACAATTACGATTCGTTTTGTATGTTTTTCTAATAATAACACACCGGAGCAACAAGTGAATCGGAAAGGTAAACAAAACTAGTCAAAACATGAAAACGCAACCACGTGCGGCAGCGAATCAGGCGACCCGAACGTTCCCGATTACGCCCGAACTTAGGCGAAGACCATAGTCGGCTACGCCGACTAGTCGGCCGACTAGTCGTCCACCTGACTGCCGACTAGTCGGCTAGTCGGCTAGTCGGCCAAAACCGTAGTCGGCACATCTCTAGTAGTGACCTCCCGCCGGGACCACGACTGCCGTTGATATTTATTGTGAACGAGTGATGTCGCGATTGTAAATATGTATTTTTGTGTAAATAATGTTAAAAGAGTGTATTGTGTATGATTTTAAATGGAGCGAAGAAAATTATATATTTTTGTAAAATAGAAGGTTGTATGTTGAAATAGAAAAATGTTGCAATAAAATGCTACTGAGTTATACCTTTGTTTTATTTTTAACCCCAAACGCAAAAAGAGGGGTGTAACATGTATATGTTTGACGCCAATGTCTGTGACATCGCAAATCTCCAACGGACTGGTTCCGATGCATTTTTAGGGTTCCGTACCTCAAAAGGAAAAAACGGAACCCTTATAGGATCACTCATGCATCTGTCTGTCCGTCTGTCACAGCCTATTTGATCCGAAACTACTGAACCAATAAAGTTGAAATTTATAAAAGTTTTACAAATATTAATTTTATGAAAGTTTTACAATCTTAAGAAAAAGGGCTGAAAAAATTGAAAATGAGTGTTACAAGAATTATATAGATAGTTCCGAGGATAAAATAAATTCACATGTAAAATATTTTTGGAAATTTATTAAATCTTCAATGTCCAATAATGGTATACCACAAACAATGAATTACAGGGGGGTTTCAGCATCCGACGGGGAAAGTATTTGTAATATGTTCAGTGATCACTTCCAATCAGTCTTTGAACAGTCCACTTTGCCACCTCTGGACATTAACTCTCTGGAACCTCCACCAAAGCCAATTTTAAACTTTAGTGGTATCATTTTGACAAATGAAATTGTCCTCAAATATCTGAAATCTGTTGATATAAATAAGGGCGCTGGACCTGATCGTATACATCCTTTACTAATTAGTAAATGTGCTGATACTTTGGTTGTTCCCGTCACTAAAATATTTCAGCAGTCTATCAAGGAGGGGAAAGTCCCGCAAATCTGGAAAACGGCGTGGATCACACCTATACCCAAAGGTTCTATAAGTCAGGACATCGAAAAATATAGGCCTATCTCCAAGTTATGCCAATTCAGTAAAATATTAGAGAAAATTGTTACTGATCAATTATCATACGCTGTCCGGCGTCATATCAATCCGAGTCAGCACGGGTTCTAGTTCTAGTCAACAAGGGCCGAAGTGTGGAGAGTAATCTTTTGTCCTTTAGTGAAGTCATACTAGATGCAATGGATAATAAGTATCAAGTGGACGCAGTTTACACAGACTTCGCCAAAGCGTTCGATAAAATTTCTTACAATACGCTTTTGGTGAAACTTTGGAACCTTGGCATCCACGGTGATCTTTTTCGATGGGTAAAATCTTATATAGAAAATAGGTCCCAAAGTGTTGTACTCGGAGGTTTCTCATCGGCTTTTAAAATAACTACTTCAGGTGTCCCACAAGGGTCCCATTTGGGTCCGTTATTATTTATTTTATACATAAATGATATCACGGAGTGTCTAACAAATTCAAAAGCTCTTTTATACGCCGATGATACTAAATTATTTCGAGTCATTAAAACTGACGTCGACTGTGCTCTGTTGCAGGATGATTTAACTAGGTTTGAAACTTATTGTGTGGAAAATAATCTGTTTTTAAATAGTGACAATTGTTCAGTTATTACTTTCACGCGGAAAAGGGATCCCATTGCATTCAGTTACCGGCTGTGTGGCAGTACTCTAACACGACAGCACAGTATACGTGACCTAGGGGTGTTAATGGGTGCAAAACTAACGTTTAACCCTCATATAGATCATATTTTAAACAAGGCATATAAACAACTGGGTTTCGTTCTTCGCGTGGCAAAACCTTTTCGAAGACCTCTCACTTATAAACTTCTTTATAATAGTTACGTTCGCAGCAGATTGGAATTTGCTTCTGTGGTTTGGAATCCTTTCTTTAATGTCCATAAGACTCGAATTGAAAGACTCCAGAAAAAGTTCATTAAAGCACTGGAATTTCGAGTGGGTCGTAACTATGTAAATTACGCTTCCTCGGCTACACATCATAATATCCAGCCACTTTCACTTAGACGATCCTGTACAGATTTAGTATTTTTATTCAAAATTATTAATAACATTGTAGATGCCCCCGACTTATTACATAAAATTGGTTTCCGTGTCCCCCGTAGAAATGAACGTAGTTGTCGCAGTAAGGCATTATTTAGCATTTCTAACAGCAGAACGAAATACGCACAGCATTCATATATTGGGCGCGCATGTACGCAGTACAATGAAAAATGCATGTACGCAGATTTGTTTTGCAATTCATTAGGCCTTTTTAAAAGAGCAGTATATTCTTTTCTAAAATAACGGTTAAAAGTTGCAGCAACCTGATAATAGGTACCTGTGATTTAAGTATTTTCTCAGTTCTCTACATATATATATATATATTTTATATATAAATTTACGCTTTTGTTATGTACGCTATAAGTTTACACTATTATTATTTTTTCAATTGTACATCGAATAATTTAAAATTAGGAAACTATAGGTCTATAACGAAATCAATGCATAGCTATTAGCTAAGTTGCTCATATGTTTATTTTAAGACTGTTTGTTTCTCAATAAATTAAAAAAAATTACTATACCTACATACTATTAATAAAATTAAAGTACTAGGTAATGAAAAGTTAAAATCTGCACTCACACACAGCTCTCAGTCACGATAATAACGAAGCGTTGCTGATCTTGAATAATAAATGTGTTCTCGATACCCTCAACATGAGTAAAACATGCGGTCCATACATTATTAGCAATTTTCATCGTCTCCCCGCGAACTAATTCGACCACGTTAGAATTTAGCTGTGGTTGCGTGTTGTCGATGTCAACAATGTCGTGAGTGTCATACCACGTTTCATCTGTCACAACTATATTTCGACCTTCGGACCTTCTACGTTGGTATTGGTGGCTCTTTCACTTGTACCGAGACACATATTTTTATACAAGAATACTCTTAAATATGAACTTGTCCAAATAATCTCCTCTCAGAACCCATCGATAAAGGCCACTCTGACAGCGGAAAAAACGCTTCAGCTGTGCTTCGTCACCAACAACTGCAACGCGAATCTATATAATGCTGTTTTTAAATGGGGCTGCAACATGGGGAGCTCTGAAGACTTAACATAGAGCATCAACGTGTACACGTTGCAGAGCTTTTAGCTTCCTAGGACTTCAGGGAGGACGGAAGGTTTTAATGATCATTAGTGAGTAAGTGAGTGACGAAATCGGTTTTTTTTTTTTTTTTTTTTTTTTTTTTTTTTTTTTTTTTTTTTTTTTTTTTTTTTTTTTTTTTTTTTTTTTTTTTTTTTTAGATATGAATAAAATGTATGTTATTAGAGTAAGAATAAGAGTTATGCAATTGATATTTTTAATGCTTAATAAGTCCACTATTGACTATCCACTATCCCGCGAAATTTGTTTTATCTAGATTATAATCCAAACCCAAGTTATGAGGGTAAAAAAAAAAAAAACGAAGCGCTTCGAGAAAAAACAGGTAGTGTGGAGTGCTTCGTTTTGATAGTCTTGGCGGGGCCACTGCCATGCCCCCGATCTGTAAAAAATACATTTTTTTTTTTTTTTTTTTTCTACAAATTTTGCTTTAAAATTCATATGCCACAAACGTATGCTCAACGGACAATTATTCCAATAGTGTTTAATATGCCCAATAGATGTCACTTTACATCAAATAAAACCAAGATAGATCACGCTGTTAAGATTTTCCTTAGACCATCCAATACATTTTAATTTTATAGGGGTTAGGAACGGTTCGGAGTTAGGTTAGGTTTTGAGTTAGGTTAGGTTTTGAGTTAGGTTAGGTTTTGAGTTAGGTTAGGTTTTGAGTTAGGTTAGGTTTTGAGTTAGGTTAGGTTTTGAGTTAGGTTAGGTTTTGAGTTAGGTTAGGTTTTGAGTTAGGTTAGGTTTTGAGTTAGGTTAGGTTTTGAGTTAGGTTAGGTTTTGAGTTAGGTTAGGTTTTGAGTTAGGTTAGGTTTTGAGTTAGGTTAGGTTTTGAGTTAGGTTAGGTTTTGAGTTAGGTTAGGTTTTGAGTTAGGTTAGGTTTTGAGTTAGGTTAGGTTTTGAGTTAGGTTAGGTTTTGAGTTAGGTTAGGTTTTGAGTTAGGTTAGGTTTTGAGTTAGGTTAGGTTTTGAGTTAGGTTAGGTTTTGAGTTAGGTTAGGTTTTGAGTTAGGTTAGGTTTTGAGTTGAGGTTTTTTCGTGAGGTGTTTATAGTGCGATTTTGGTGATTTTTGGAGTTTAGACGTAAACAAATTTTGGCTATTCATCCCGGTTACCGAAACGCAGCTTACTTTACGACTTGGCATTCTATTTGGATTTTTGGTGTTTTTTCGATTGGAGTGATTTTTGTGCGGTTTTTGTTTTGTGTTAAAAAAATTCTATCTTCTTTTTCTTTCTTTTTCTGTTCTTTGTTTTTGCTGGTAATTTTAAATTTCTTTTCTTCTTTCTTCTTCCGTTTTCCCGGTAACGCTGGGACTCTTGGTTCCGGAGTTATAGGGGAAACAATTGTTTGTTTTGAAGTTTTGTGTGTTGTCTTAATTTTCGGAAATAAAAATTTATCTTCTTTTTCTTTCTTCTTTCTTCTTTTTGAGCGATAGGAGTAGTTAGGTAAGAGTAAGACCTACCTAGCAACGTTTGGTTTATAACTCTCCGACGTCAGAGTCGGAAGTTATAAATTAAAATCCGGATTGCTAATCCAGTTTTTGCGGCGCTTCCAACTACTTTTCTTAAGTTGGTAAACTTTTGAAAAAAGATAGCGTCGTAACCTGGCTAGCTGGTGTCCGGGCGTTTGGGTATCTGGATAGGGGAGGTGAAACTCCGTATTCCTATCCTAGTCCCAAAATTTTCGGACGACTGCAAGGGGGGAAAAAAATAATTTTAGAACGCTAATTCCTTAAGTTTGTCAAGTGTGGCACAGATCACGCTTGACCGTTTTTACGGAATTAGTGTTTTCGGTCGCTTCCTCCATGGTTTTGGAGGGGGAAACGCCGGATCCGGGTGGGGATAAGAGAGGAGAAGGGGGGGAGGCAAGAAAAAGGGGGGGTTGCGGACGATCTGGAGGAATGGGGACCAACTCGGTGTCCCAAAGGGAGGCGAGCCTGGAGGTTAGCCAGGAAGGCGAGGACGGCGAGGACTCTGGAAGGGGGTATATTGGGGGGGGGGATGTATCCCCCACCCCTACTTTGGGAAGATTCTGGTCGGGGGGAAGAAGAGGGGTAAGACGTCTCTCTGAGACGTCTACTGACGAGTGGGGCAGTGTGGTGACGGACGGAGCCAGGAGCTCGAACCGGGACGAAACAGGGGGGAATATCAGAGAGAGACGGGAGAAAAGGGGCAGAGACCACCAGGACAGTGAGGGTGAGACGCCAGTGCGCAAACTGAGCACTTCCCGCCGTGGCCGTGGCAAAGGGCACTACACGGGACTCAGCGCCGCCAAGGCGCAACTGGAGGAC